>NW_019745080.1:1702977-1711045 GCF_002891405.2 Cryptotermes secundus
ATATATATATATATATATATATATATAATAACCAAACGTCTGTCCATGTGTCCATCCCAGTCTTTTTGTCATAAATGGCGCATCGTAAAAATGGATAAACACACAAAAACTTTTTCCTTTTGGAGAGGAAGCCACCGGAAAAAGATTAATTTTTCTCTTGCATTCATGGGTCAGAGTCCACGATAGTTTCTTTCTCAATTAATGCTTACTTAAGGAAAGCACCCAGATCTTTATGTTACTGGGGATGTAACCTTAATATTGTGACGTGTTTGCTAGGCAACGCGACAAGAAACTGTGTGGGTTTTCGAATCTGAACGAATACCTCTATTGGACAGTCCCTTTTACACTCACACTGACAGTTATTGTCCACTTATAACGTCCTTTAGACATTTCTTCTCCAATGTTACAGCACTTCTGCCCTAATCGGATAAGAACTATCTCCTGCTGAAGTCGAATACAAAGTACGCTGGTCTCTGTCCGACGTTGGACTGTTATAACTTGCCCTCTGACTGAATAGAGAATACCTTGTCGAAGGGTTAATTCCACCCGCTGTTAAGCAAAGAACGCGGGAATACGTACGTGTCTGTCTCAAACAGTTCGTTTGTAACGATTTCCTAGGCTTCGCTGCCCAGGAATTGCTAGCCGTTGTATAGCAATGGATGCGTTCTGATTCCAAATATTCCGGCCCTAGGCGACACGTCACATATTTTTCTAGAAAACCGGCACAGTTTAGAAAATTAATACAGATTTTAATAGTTAGGTGTAAAATCTAAACACTTCTTTGTTTTTAGAAGATAATAAATTAAACATTTTTGCTATGAATATTAAATAAGTATGTATGTAATTTCGTTTACTACTTAGTTTATGAAATAACTTTTTGAAACTTTATTCAAGTTTATGCATTGTTATTATATTTCTAGATATTTTTAAATAATGAATGAGGAACGTCATTTATGGGGTCATATCTCTTCATTTATCAGTCCGTCTGTGACCTAGTTTCGGCTATATTGAAGACTTTCACTAAAACTTGCCACTCATTTCGTATTTTCAGCCTCGCAATTGCATGGAAAAGCTCACTCTACAAAATGTCATAAAAGGTAAAAAAGGTAAAGCTATCGCTGTAACACGCCGTGAAGGCCCATAGGGTTGTGAGACGTCGAGGCTCCCACATTTTCTAGACAGCCTGCTCACAGATGGCGGTGAGGTTGTCAACCTTACACCCCCGGCCGCTCTTTACCCCTAGGAAGATTCCTTGTACTCATTTCTGTTAGAGGCTGGGGCGACCTCAGGGCCATAGTGCGTCAAGAATGATTAGGTAAATGGAGAAATCCGGTGACCTCATCGGGGATCGAACGCGCGACCTTCCGACTTGTAGCATAGTGCCTCAACCAACTACGCTACCGCGTGCCCCTTACACAATTTGTTGTTTTCCATATAGGTGTCTCTTGTAACTCGTTAATCGGATTTGTGTAAAGTGTAGTACGAAGGATCTGTATGTACTATTAGTCAGCCATTTTTCTTTGACTTTTAGCCATATTGAGGGCTTAGAGAACGTACTCTTCATGAGGGCATAAATGAATATTTTAAATTTAATTTTCAGCGACAGTTTTGGAGGTGCAACTTCTTGTCGTTCTAGTAGACTTTTCGTGCGCTACATCTGCACTTTTTAATTATTAACATTTATTATTTTAACATTTTTTATGTATGGGTGTGAAATTTGGTGTCTGACATTAAGGGAGAAAGATAGACTGAGGGTGTTTGAGAACCAACAATCTAAGAGAAGTTGCACCTCCAAGACTGCTCCTGGGAATCGAATCGTTATCCAGAACAACAGGATGCTGAAATATAATATTATAAACACTTTCATGTGTGCATATCATAAAACTTTAAGTTCTGTGGTGAAATTCGATATGAGAGGATTTTGCTTAACGTTAATGGGCCATTTTGATATTTAATCAGATTACAAATCCATGAATGGACTATTCCATATATCTCATAAACATTTCAGTAGATTCTGTTATAATTCTATCATCAAGCCGTTGAAATATGAGTATAAATTATTTTTTGTTTATGCTTTGTGTTTTCCTGAAATGCCTTTTATAAACCTGCCGAAAGTAAACTTTATAATCCGCAAAGAAAATCGTTGGGAATGTTGTATGGTACATTATGGAATAGACGCCTTCCATTCTTATTAATTCTAGGCGGAGCTAAAATAATATAATCAGCTGGAGCTTATTCCTTAGGCGTATGTGGTCTTAAGAAGCGACAAATTATACGAAAGTCACATATGAAAGATGAGCCATAGCAGGGGCACATTTAAAGCAGAAAGGACTCGTTTTTGTGGGGTTTGTCAGGACTGTATGGCTTAAAATTACAGAATTGTTATGAATCTTGAATTGAAAGAAAAAATTGCGAGAAGGCGGTGGTGGCCTAATCGTGGTACTATTCCGGCATTTGCTTGGAGGGACTGAGGAAAATTACGAAATTCCTCACGGAGATTAACCTGTGCTCAAGCCGAGATTCGATCAAGTACCTCCCGTATACAAGTGTAGAGCGTTACAATCAGTTGTAGACATCACATAGCATCACGTATCGGTCACTACACGTATTCGCCTCAAGATTCAATCGGTAATCGCTTTTTAGCCTATTTTGCTTATTTTGAAAAAAGAAATTGACAGTTACGAGATGACATTGCTGTCTATCTTCTGTCTCTGCATCCCCTCTAATATTTTAGGCCTATGAGAGTACCCTCTATCCGCTAAAGTTGGCACTAACTTCGCCGACAAGTGGCGGTCACTCGGTCGGTATAGTTCGCTTGCGAACTAAAACTACGGAGTTTCTTTTTGTTTTTGGTTTATGAGGGTAATGAGCCGGTCTCGGTAGCCGAGCGGTCTAAGGCATGTCCTGTCTTCGCTTGTTCGGAAGCCGGGACCATGGGTTCGAATCCCACACAAAGCATGGACGTTTGGTGTGTGTATGTGTTTATTCTGTGTTTGTATAGTCCTGTGTTTAGGTAGAGACCTTGCGACGACCTGATCACTCGTCCAAGGAATCCTATCGTCTGTAAGATGATCATGAAACAGAAAAATCTGATTCCGGGGACCAAGGGGGCTGTAGAGCCAGTGAAAAGAGAGGGTAATTAAATCACCTTGCTGTCTGTCCCCTAATTTTTTACGAGGCTTATGAGGTCACGTTGTTGTATCTGTGTCAGATTCTTTTAATTTCTTATGCGGTCCATGTCGTGTGAAAGGAAAATAGGCGATTGGTTCTTCCCAGAACTTCTTTTTTTGGTAGGTTTTGCTCTTTGCATCGAGACCATACTGCATCGGATGAATGGTAAGTGTTGAATTAGAAAGGATTTGGTAGGATACGGTTGTGACCCTATCGAGGTACGATCCCGGAATCTTTCAGTAGGGACTCAGAAAAATCACTGAAGATCTCGGAGAGCATAACTTGTATCCTGCCCGAGATTCGAATCGAACACCTCCCAAACACGGGTTTACAGCTTTACCGCTACGCTAACCTGTTAGGTTTGATCGCTTTTCAATCAGACAAGAAGAGCCTACTAACTTATTAACCATGACCCCACATGATGTCAAATAGGGGTGTCGTAAATGTTTCATATTGACACATTGCCAATCAAATAACACAGTTGCACTTGCTTAACACCCAGTAAGCGTGGAGTGAGGGCAATGCCTAGGCATGTGTCACAATTCTGATGCATTGTGGGTAAGACCAATATTGGAGCCTGAAATAGGGGCAGTAAAGCTATCGCTTGTACCTGTGGTTCTGTAAGGGTGTGAAACTTGGTCTCTGACATTAAGGGAGGAACATAGACTGAGGGTGTTTGAGAATAAGGTGTTGCGGAGAATATTTGGACAAAAGAGGGATGAAGTGATAGGAGGTTGGAAAAAACTGCATAATGACGAGCTTCATAACTTGTACTCTTAAGCAAAATAGAATTTGAATGATGAAGTCAAGGACGGTGAGATGAGCAGAGCATGTAGCACGAATGGGATTTTTTTGGGAAAGCAAGAAAGAAAGAAAGAGCCCACAAAGAATACCTAGACGTATGTGGGAGTATAATATTAAAATAAATCTTAGAAAGATAAGATGAGGTTGTATGGATTGGACTGATCTGACTGATGATAGGGGCCAGTGGAGGGCTCTTGTGAACACGTTAGTTTATCTTCGGGTTCAATAAAATGTTCTGAAATTTTTGAATAGCTGTTCAACTTTCGGATTCTCACGAAGGATTCAGCTGCGTGGCGTTGGTTAAGAATACTGTTCACCATCTCGTAGCGCAATGTCCTTAGAGGAGCAGCCGTCTCCTTGACATGTACAGGGAAGTAAAATGATGTAAGATTTCACGTTTTCACAGCCGTGACTATGAAGAATGCCGTCTTCTGGGATGTGGTGCCGTGTAGATCTTGTGTAAACCGACGTTTCGGAGGAACGTAGCGAGGACTAGCTTGAGCAGGGGGCTGCAGTCTGCAGACATGGTGACACATCTCAGAAGACGGCATTCTTCAAATAAATTTATATATTTTTTTTCCTTGGCACTACAGCCCCAGTGGGCCTAGGCCTATCTCCATGAACTTCTCCATTCACTTCGGTTTTTCTCGATCTTACACATACGGTAGGACTCCTTGGGCGAGTGATCAGCTCATCGCAAGGCCTCTACCTGTAGCCAAACACAGAAAAACGCACACAAACATCCATGCCCTGAGTGGGATCCGAACCCACGTCCGGCTTCCGAGCGAGCGAAGACAGTGCATGCCTTAGACCGCTCGGCTACCGTGACCGGCAAATTGATATTTACAATTCATGAATTCAGTTTTATATGAGTTAGGGCACTAAGTTTTTATGTAGCCAAATGTTTTGTCAAATTCTTTGTTTCCTCCCGAAACTAATAAGAAATTACCTGCGCCTGCGTGGATCACAATTCTTCTCCTGAGTAACGAACAGAACTATCTTCGGGGATATGACGCTGGATAGTATGATGGAAATTCACCAACGTTTCGGAGGAACATACTGCCTCCATTTTCAGGATCAGTGAGTGAGCCATTAAACAATTAGCTAGAAGCAAGTAGTAAGAAGCTTGATTTGCTTGTAGTTTGTTTCTAGCTGGTTGCTTGCTTGGCTTGCAGTTCGAGACTGAAGAACGGGTCAAAACATTTCTCCGAAACGTCCGTAAACTACTGGACTACATGGAGTGAGAGCTTTCAGTTGAATGATAGCCATCATGTCTGAGGATTCTGGGTTTGAATCTTATCTATACTAAGCGTCTTAGTTCAGAGAAAATATATCTGACTGACATTCATAATATAACGTATTTCATTCAAATCCTGGAGTCCTATAATCCTGTCATAAAGCACGATTCCTTTGAACGTATTTGCACTACATCATTCATAACACCTTCTTGCCATTTTTGGAGCTTCGTAAACGTATTAATTACTACACCATTATAAACTACCCGAATACTTAAACAGCTATACTCAAGGGATTTAATTTGTCATAGAGTCTAGAGACCAGTGGTGAAAACCAGGACGATCTTCCCGAATGTGACACCACGTAGTTTGGTAAATAGGTATTCTGCGTTGAACATGGAGGCTGAAAGTTCTCTGTGTACCTCTCTACCAAACTACACGGCCTCATCAGGCAAGTTGGCTCAAGTGGTAATGCCTTTAGCTTATACGTGTATTCTCTGAAAAAATCCGTGGCTTGTAGTCCGCAAGCGAACTATACCGACCGAACAACCGCCGCTTGTCGGTGAACCTAGTGCCAGCTTTTGCGGATAGAGGGTGTCACGTGGTTAGCGCAACGGATACCCACTGCCGTTTTTCCGGTTTTTAGACCGATTAGCTCATATTCAGCTGGTTCTAAATTCGAATTCTTGTCGGTACACCGACTATTCTGACTGAGGTGTTTCATGTCGGAATAGTACCTTCAAATAGACCACGACCGTATTTTTTCCCCCATCCTTTCATATTCATCATTCATCACCCTACCATTTGACAAGGTGTATCCTGAGATGTAAGATTTGAGGCTTTCACGGCGGTGACTATGAAGAAAGCAGTCTTCTGGGATTTGGCACCGTGTATATGTGGTGTTGACCGACGTTTCGGAGGAACGTATCGCCTCCATNAGACTGCTTTCTTCATGTATCCTGAGATATTTGTAGGTTGTTAAGCCACAAATAAATACAAGTTTATGTTAAGTGGGTCCCTTATTACTACGGCATTGCGCGTCATGTTGCGGATGGAGGAAATGGTCTTCATACATGGAAGATAACTTTATCTTTATTAACAATCACGGACAGTCGACAAAGGGTAGTCTTATAGCTCTGGTATTTTGGGGCGGGAGAATAACAAATTTGACTTAAGAAAACAATACATTATGGGCTATCACAGAGGGTCTCGGATTTGCATGCATTTTTAATCGCTTTCTATATATTTCTGTGAATATTCTGAGTTCATTTATTCTTTCATTATTTAGAACACAAGTTGGAAAACTTGGAAATTGTATTCTTGGAAATTAGGTTTCAGCCGCTACTACAGTGCCGTGGTCATAATAGTTACGAAGAAATACTGTAGCTCTAATTTCCACTGTTGCGTTTTCTAGCTGTGTTTAATACATGGCCTAATTTCTTTGTACGCGTGTTATTTTCAGAGCGTGCCTATTATGTGAGCACTGTGTATTATTAGATGATGCAAGAAAATAAGGTATAAAATGGAGTGAAAATTACGTTCTTGTATCCTACAATTCTGCTTAAACACCAGCAGGAGGATAATAATATGGAACTCTGTATTCATGTGTCTTGAAAGCATGGGTTAATGCCTATGTAAGACGCTATCTGCTGTACAGTTGGTATATTTTGACCTGACCATTGTCATCAGTGCAATGGCGGATGCTGAGTCCATTTAGATAAGATTGTAAAGAGGGCTGTAACCGGGCTTTAGTTACAACGCATCGCCTTCCCACCTGTGCAGCTGTTCCGCTACTTGTTGCCATGCTTATCCTTATTTCTTCTAAGGTATAGCCAAGAGGCCAGATGTTAAGAACATGACGTGCACTCGCCTTGCTTAATGGACGTAGAAAACTGAGATTAACGGCCGTGGGGCCATAGTGGGGCCATAGTGCGGCTGGAAGGATTAGGTCAATTGAGAAAATCCACCTCATCGGGACTCGAACCCGCGACCTTCCGGCTTGTAGCATAGTGCCTCAACCAACTACTCTACAGCGTGCCCTATTGAAAAATTATGTAATTTTGAATTATGCATTGCTGTTGTATTCGTTCAAAAATGCGCCGCCGTTGATTACCAACTTGCCCTCATAACTAATTAACTAACTTACTGACCGAAACGGCCTTATTTCATGTAATGAATTCCCTGCAGAATTTATCACTAAAATTCTACAGCCGTTTCTCGGTATAATTTTTGCTACTAGGAAACAAATATAATCCTGCAGTGTTTGGTTGTATAGACTTAATGTAATTCATATGCAGCTCTGTTCATCTGCGTTACATCTGCATACTTCTGTAACACTATATTTACAGGGATTCTGAGCTTGTAATTTGCCCTTAGGAGATCAAAATATGAAATTCAAAAGTTTACCTTTAAAAAACGTTAAATATTTTGCGACAGGATTTAATTACGATGGTACCGATCAGGCTGTTTGCTGTGCCATCGGTAGGATCGGAAATTCGGCCTTCGAAAGCGACAAGCGGATTAGAATTGCACCCGAATTCAGACGACTGAATTAATCGGTTTTAATTGGCGTGATCAGCATTGTTTAAAATAGGAATATCTGGTCATTCTACAGGTCTCTGACTAGCAGTAGTTGTGTGATAGTCAACAACAGCGGCAGCAGCAGTAGTAGTAGTAGTAGTAGTAGTAGTAGCAGCAGCAGCAGCAGCAGCAGTGGTTGTAGTAGTAGTAGTAGTAACAGCAGCAGTGGTGGTGGTAATAGTAGCAGTAGCCTAGCATCAGTAATAGTAGTATCAGTAGCTAGTAGTGGTAGTAGTAGCAGCAGCTGGCAGTGGTACTACTACTAGTAGTAGTAGTAG
>NW_019745080.1:1711125-1792008 GCF_002891405.2 Cryptotermes secundus
AGTAGTAGTAGTAGTAGTAGTAGTAGTAGTAGTAGTAGTAGTAGTAGTAGTAGTAGTAGTAGTAGTAGTAGTAGTAGTAGTAGAGGTAAAATTGTCCCCGTGAAGTCGTACTGGCGACTGGAGGTATAGCTCGACAATTCCTCACCTCGTCTCTAGATGGAAGTGAGTGGTCAGTTTCACGCCCCCTAGTATCAATTGCCTAGGAGACTGGAAGGGCCCCGCGGTAGTAATATTAGTTGTTCCCACATGAAAGCAAGAAGCTATGAATACATATGTTGTTGAAGCTCAACACTCAAGTAACTGAGTTTTTGGTGCGTTCACGAGAAAGTTGCAAAAATTCCGTCATTGCTGTCCTATTGTCCTCATGTTGTAAGTTCATAGTCGCTGAACAGATTTATATGAAGAGTTATATCTTCTAGGTTATAATACTGTGTAATCAGTTGAGAACCGAAGGACGTTTCGGAGAAATATGTCGCCTCCATACTCAAAACTCAAGGGTAGGCCAAGCAAGAAACTGACATGAAGCAGGCAGAAAATAAAACTTTGCTTGATTTGGTTCATTTTCAACGTGTCACATGACAGAACTCTTCATAACCACCGCCTGAGAACCTCAAATCCTTCATAGATTTTTATGAAATTTGATATCGAGAATTTCAACAAAATTTTGTTAGCACATTCGAATTCGGTTGAAATCGAAGAATAAAAATTGACGCTTACATGAATATCTAAGAAGTGGGATAGCTCAGTCGGTATAGCGACTAGCTGGACGGCCGGAGTTCCATTCCTTGCAGGGACAAGAAGTTTTCCCTTCTGCACAGTGTCCAGGCCGGCTTTGGAGATCACCCATCATCCTATAGAATGGTACCGGGGCTGTTTCCCCGGGGATAAAGCGGCCGGGACGTGAAGCTGATCACTCAACTCCGTCTAGCGCCGTCGTTAAGAATGATGGAGCTATACCTCCACTCCTCCATACTTCTCCATGGTTTGATAATTAATTAAGCACAGAGATTATTTTATCTTTCCTTACATTAAGACTTGTACCGTAATTTTCTCGCGTCTCTTGTATAATTATATGAATATGTGTCGTAGCAACAAAGCTTCGAAAGGAAGTTGTAAAGGGAAATTGAAACTCGTCTGATATCCCGTATAATTACAGAAAGACGAGCTAAACGTGACAGAATTATTACGATGTCTCCCTTACTCTCTTGTTAAGACATATGTAAATAGTTACTCATAGTCCCAACTTTACCTGTGATAAGTGTTAAGCGGGAGATGGTGGTGGCTCCATATCCTGACTGGAGGCTCTGAGGAAGAGCACGTATATAGCGAGGAAACGAAAGTTTTTTGGTGCTCTATGGTGGTGTACTGTTCATACGCACTGTGCGTGCTCCTAGACCTTACTGTTCGCAACAGGATTTTAGGGCGTGTACGAGGGGGTACCCAAAAGAAACCGAACTTATTTTTTTTTAACTTATTTATTCAAATTTTAAGCACAAACCTTCAATCCCCTTCAAAGTACTCTCCACTTACACTAATACACTTGTCTAGTCTTTTATTCCATTTTTCAAAACATTGTCTAAATTCATCTTTTGAGATGCTTGACAGCGCCTCCGTCGTTTTTTCCTTTCATGTCTCTTTTCATTCGAGGAAAAAAAAAAAAAGTCGCACGGGGCAAGGTCGGGTGAGTATGGAGGGTGAGGAACAGGGGTCATACCATTTTTGGTCAAGAATTGTCGTACAGACAGGGCTGTGTGAGCAGGGGCATTGTCATGATGGAAAAACCAGTCACCCGACTGCCACAAATCTGGCCGCTGAGCTCCAAGTCACTCCCGACAGCTCCACAATTTCTTCAATGGTCCGTCGTCGATCTTCCTTGATGATTTCACGAATTTTTTCAACATTTTCATGTGTTCGGGCCGTGGAAGGACGACCAGAACGAGGTTTGTCATCAATTGACATTTCACCATTTTTGAAACGGGAAAACCACTCAAACACTTGAGTTTTCCCCATAGCATCGTCCTTGTACGCCGTTTTTAACATTTCAAGAGTTTCTGTTCCACTTTTCCCGAGCAAAAATCAGAATTTCACCGCCGCACGCTGTTCACGAAAATCAGCCATTGCAAAAACGACAATCACACAAAACAGTTGTCACTATAAACTCTGCCGAAACTAGTCCTTACCTTCTGAAGCAACGGTAGTCGGCTTATCGACTCAGGAAAGTTAGCTCTATGCGCTCATAGCGGCAAAACGCGGTACTACAAAAGCTCTGCCCACAAAAAAATTAGTTCGGTTTCTTTTGGGTACCCCATCGTATACGTTAAACCAGAGCCATGGTTACATTGCGTGACCCTTCCATAGCGCAGCAGCAAACACTGCCACGCAGTTTTATTTTCTTACTTCTCCTCACCCTCATCCCAGTAGTATTTTTTGTTGTGGAAAAAAATTATTGTAAATACAAGAAAGGCCTAAGCAGTCCCGTCCGTCCCTCTGTAGCACATTCTTATATGCGTCTTATTCTACGTATTACAGCTGTCTCCCCGCAACTCATAATATAGATCTTAACTTCAACCTCGGAGTATACCGTTAATAAACTATACAATTACTTCTTTTCCTTTTCTTACATGTATTTTTGGCCGCGTCATAGCTCAAGCGGTCAGTTGCTGGCTTCCAACCGCGGCGGACGGGGTTCGGTCCCGGGGTCTGGTCAAGTGGGATTTGCGATGGACAAAGTGGCTCTGGGGCAGGTTTTCTCATTCCACCAATTTCTCCACAATCACCCTCACCTATCATCTGGGGCTGGTACAATAGGCCAGAAGTGGCCGCAGTACAAGGGACTTAGTCCCACCCCACTAGCAATAAAAAAATACATATCTATTTTATATAAACATAGGAATGTTGTTTATGAATTAACAGACGCCTTGCAGAATTTTTTTTTTCTTCTAGCTTAAAGAGCCCTGTAACTGACTTTGGGTATTCTTCTTTGCTGTTCTCAGACAATGTCCATCATTGTTGCCCGCTGATCCTCGTACAGTTTACACTTTCTGAGCCAGGTCTCTGATAGCATTATGACATCTATGTTTTTGCATTCTATTAGCATGTGCTGCCATCTGTTATACTCCTTTGTTTGACGTTAAAAATAATGACTAATTTTTCTTTTCATATTTATTTGGAAATATGTTTAAACTCAAGTATTAAAGAAAGGCCACGCATTACTCGAAGTCAAGCTACAGTAGAACAATTAATGTTTTATCAAGGATTCCATTTTGCTCCATTACAGTGTTTCTTTGTATCATGAATTTGGTTTAGTCCGTATATACCTCGTTTACGTTTATTTTTGTTACACTTGTTTATTGTTATTCTTTGTCTGGCTTCAAGTATAATGATATTTGTGTCTTTATTCGGAGAAATGTTTGAAATTGAATGTTACTGAAAAGGCATGGTATTGCATCAAGATGTATAAGCAGCCTTCAGATTTCTAAAGGACTCCTTTCAACAGAGATACGATGTTTCTTTATTCGTAGAATAAGACGTCATTGCACGGAGAATTGTGTTTTCTTGCGCGTGTGCCCTAGCTGCTTACTGCTGAGACTTCTCGTGTTTTGCTCAACAATTGCGTCACTGAATCTGAATACTCTCTCATACGTTCAGATGGATCCTTACGAAAGTCATGGGCCGCGCCATAGCTCAAGCGGTTAGTCGCCGGCTTCCCACAGCGGCGGCCCGGTTCAAGACCAGGTCAGGTCATGTGGGATTTATGGTGGACAAAGTGGCACTAGGGTAGGTTTTCTCGAAGTACTTCCCTTTCTCATTCCATCGACTTCTCCACATTCACCATCGGGGCTGGTACAGTAGGTCAATCAGTATTTTTTTTTAATTCGCTTAGTGAGGGGGTGGAGTCCAACTTGGTCCACTCGGCACGGCGGCCACTGATTGCCCTATTGTAGCCTGTCCCGGGTGATTATGATGAATTTGGTGGAATGAAGATTCGCAGGGGAAACCGAAGTACTCGGAGGAAACCCGCCCCGGCGCCACTTTGTTCACCACAACTCTCACTTAACCAGACCCGGAATTGAACCCGGGCCGCCGCGGTGGGAAGCCAGCGACTAACCGCTTGAGCTATGGAGCGGCCAGCTGAATCAGTAACCGACGTACCAAGTTGACTGTCTCACCCAATCCCAAGATACTAAAGTAGTCCTGTAGTGTGGTTAATACTCGCCTTTCACATTAGGAGGTCCTGAGTTCATATCTCAGCTATATTTTCCTTACTGATTTCGTTTTTTGTATAGAGAACAAATGCTAGGATATAAATTTAAATTAAGCCACGGCAGTTTGCAGTTCGTAGTTAGTATTCAGAAAGTCCTTGGTTCAATTGTCAGTTCGAAGATCTGCTATCAATACTGAGATTTCATAATCTTACTCAGTCTCTCCAGGCAAATGTCTTGATAGACATCAGTATCCTTATGCATCAAGCGGCCTCCGTAGTCTAGGGGTAACGTTCCCACCTCGTAACTCAATGTACGCGGGTTCAAACCCGGCGGAAGTCGTGGAATTTTTAAGGGCGGAAAAATTCAGGGAACAAGTCCTCCGGGAGGGACTTTAAGCCGTGGGTCCCGTGTCGTAGCTTTACGGAACGTAAAAGAACCTCATGTCCCAAGGGCACCACTGAGCCAAATTCAGGACATTTCCCGCCCAACATTAGTCTCTAACGCCTCTGGTAGAGGGGGGAAGCATCGAGATACCGCTGAGCCAGTAGAAGCCGAACTCGCTGGCTGAGTCAGGACTGATGGCACGCACCAGTATCGGTAGGGAATAGAGACTGGGAGAATATCATAGGGGGACGGACAATGGACCAACAGTTGGTCTAAGTGTATGGGGAAACCCACCCTCTCCAATACAATACAAATTCTTATGCACATAAGGAGATCCCTGATTTAAATGTCGATCTGCAAATCGGCTGCCTTGACTGGAATTTTCCGTGGTTTTATTCGGTCCCTCAAGCAAATTTCAGGATAGTACCACAAATTGGGCCCCAACTGCTTCCTCCCTCATAATTTCTAATTCATTGTTCATTAAATCGAACCATCAGACACTATACCATATGAACTACCGAAAGCGTCACAAAATCTAATTATTAAATGATTTTAGTTATAGTGTAGCGTAACACTTATAGATTAATATCAATTAATGAGGGCCGCCCCATAGCTCAAGCGGTTAGTCGCTGGCTTCCCACCGCGGCGGCCCGGGTTCGATCCCGGGTCTGGTCAAGTGGGATTTTTGGTGGACAAAGTGGCACTGGGGAAGGTTTTCTCCGAGTGCTTCGGTTTCACCTGCCAATCTTCATTCCACCAATTTCTCCACAATCACCCTCACCTATCATCTGGGGCTGGTACAATAGGCCAGTAGTGGCCGCAGTACAGGGGACTTAGTCCCACCCCACTAGCAATAAATAAATCAATTAATAACCACGATACGTACAAAAGAGGGCCATAAATTGCTTCCATTTTACTGAGTTTCCCCTTTCCTTCCCAAAGGAGTTATACAATATTCATCCGTAAAATCATGCCGTCGGAGGTTGCTGCTTGATTCGCTTGTGCTGCTGCGTCGGAACCAAAATCACACGAACATGTTTGCCTCCAGTCATGGTTACGCGAATCCTGAAGATCGGTCCTCCTTCCAGTATCATTCTGCGGTGTCCCAGGTGTGTTCCGACACTAAATGGAATATTAAAGAACAGTTCTTTTTAAGTTACGCTCAACTTCCGTTTTTTCTTATACCACAAAAGAATGTTTAAGCTCCATTACCCTTAAAATGTTCATATAATGGTAGGCACTGTTCTTGTTGGGGTCATATTGCGAAAAAAAACATTAAACAATATGGTTACGGCCGATCTACATTGCGGTAAAAATAACTTTATCACCATGACCTTGAAAATAATGTTTCGGGGTATTAGCTACGCGTACAGCCTACATAATAAGAAAAAAAAATTGACTTTATGTTACATGCGCACACTGAAGACAGTTATATAATTAATTTATAATAATTAATACGGTAATGCAAAATGCATGTAAGGTAGATGTTTCATTTCTGAGATGTACCATCAAGATTATGCGTCGTAAAAAGATAAAAGATCCTACTCAGACTGAGTACACATCTTATAAAACCCATTCCGTTCTGTTTGTGGTTGCGTTGCTAGGGTATCATTTCTTATAGTGAAAAAACGATGTATGTCCACCCTTCTTTCTTTCCTTTGCAGCCGTGTAATTAATACAGGGGTCATAATGTGGCATGACGGTGGTAAAGAGAACCAGCTTCTTCATGGAACAGAGTGCTCTTGATAAGCTAATAGTTTCTTAGACACTCCAGAAATTCTTAGCATTTTATTGAACCCGAAGGCTTATTCTCGTGTTTACAAGAGCCAGCCATGGTCCTTATTTTGAGGCACATGAATTAATTTCACCTCCTTTCATCATATTTCTTAAAGATCCATTTTAATATTAGTCTACCATCTACTCCTACGACTTCTTAGTGGTCTCTTTCCTTCAGGGCTTCAAAGCTTTTTATGCATTTGTCTTCACTCTTATGCGTGCTAGAAGTTCCACCCATCTCATCAATCTTGATTTAACAGAGTAAGTTCAAAGACAAACATATTCTCAATCTGAAAAGTGCGACATGTTGTGTAATTACGAAGATAATAATAGAATTGTATTTTTAATAACTGAATGGCATAAGCGATAATGACAAGTTGGCTAACGTGATAAAAGTTATTACAAGCATTCGGGGGGTGATCATTTCGAATCTTGGCAGAGACATCGGATATCCTGGCATTCTACAGCGTCTCCAGATATATGCAAGGTTAGAACCTGAAATCAGGACACCTCCAGTCCCATCCACATGCTTTGCAATTCAGTAATCACTGATCACCTTACCTTCGACCTGCAATCTGGGCTACTTGAATAATTCACAGATAAATAAATAAATACCAGTTAAATCTGCCAAATTACAAGAAACGAATTCAAGATAAATTTGTAGTACATAATTACGATTTTATTTCAATACACTGCTAGTTTCTAATCCCGAAAGTGCCAAGTATCGGAATTGTCGATCCTTGCAAATATTGTTATATCTGACGGCATGTGACATCATCTGTCATTTTACTTGAACTTATAGTCAAAATCCGATCACAGTGACCGTGCGGTCTAAGGCATTAACTGTCTTCGCTCGTTTGAACGCTGGGATCGTGGGTTCTAATCCAACTCAAGTAATGGATGTCTGTATGCGTTTATTCTGTGTTTGTATTATTCTCTGTTTAGGTAGTGGCCTTGCGACGTTCTGATTTCCCACCCAGGGAGTCCTCCCGACTGTGTATAGGATTAACAAACTTAAATAGTGGCCAAGGTGCAACAAAGGGCTGTAGAACCACAGACAGATAGACAGATATACGATGGGGTACCCAAAAGAAACCGAACTAATTTTTTTGTGGGCAGAGCTTTTATAGTACCGCGTTTTGCCGCTATGAGCGCATAGAGCTAACATTCCTGAGTCGATAAGCCGACTACCGTTGCTTCAGAAGGTAAGGACTAGTTTCGGCAGAGTTTATAGTGACAACTGTTTTGTGTGATCGTCGTTTTTGCAATGGCCCGAACACATGAAAATGTTGAAAAAATTCGTGAAATCATCAAGGAAGATTGACGACGGACCATTGAAGAAATTGTGGAGCTGTCGGGAGTGACTTGGAGCTCAGTTCAGCGAATTTTGACAGAAGATTTGGGAATGAAAAGGGTGGCTGCGAAATTCGTGCCACGACTGCTGAACAAAAACAAGGTCGCGTGGAAGCATGCTGTGCTTTGAAAGAAGAGTCCCAAAATGATCAAAACATTTTTCAGCGTTTTGCTGATGTTGCTGAGGTGAAGGAAAAAAACGACGGAGGCGCTGTCAAGCATCTCAAAAGATGAATTTAGACAATGTTTTGAAAAATGGAATAAAAGACTAGACAAGTGTATTAGTGTAAGTGGAGAGTACTTTGAAGGGGATTGAAGGTTTGTGCTTAAAATTTGAATAAATAACTTAAAAAAAAAATAAATTCGGTTTCTTTTGGGTACCCCCTCGCAGTCAAGAAACATTGGCATATAATTTCTTTCCTACACTTGAAGTTCATATGGAACATGAATATTTACACATGAAACAAGAGCAGCTTTGAAAACGGAAAATGACGACTTGGCAGTTCTAGGGTTAAGGACAAAGAGTCCGATGACGAAAGAAATGTAAGAAGCTATTTACATAACACGGAAACAGAAGATTGTGGCAAGAAAATATATGCATTGAGTTTATAACAGCTTGAACTAGAAGCTTAATTAATTTTAGTGTAGATAACAGTCACAGTGAAGAGGTGTGCAAGCAGTGCATAGAGGTAACGTTTAATTTTGCACGAACAGTTTATCTAGTTTATACAAGGGAAGTGTTGGGGCGATAACGTGCGGTCCCTTGATTTTCTATTGCTCGTTTAAAGTTCTTGTCTGTGTACATATGCACTCTTGTCAGGTGAAATTAATAGATCTTGAGGTTACCTCCGTACAATCTCAAAATAAACCCCAACTTACAAGAACATACGTCATTAAAGGTTAGTGTAGATTACAGCTGTACTGAGCGGTAACGTAATCTGCCCACATGCACCTGTGTCTAGAAACGTTTTATTGTACATGAACACACAAATAAAACAAACTCCTTGGCATTTAGTCCGCAAGCTAACTATACCGACCGAGCGACCGCCACTTGTCGGCAAAGTTTAGTGCCAACTTTTGCAGATAGAGGGTGTCGCGTGGTCAGCTCAACGAATCCTCACGGCCGTTAATTTCGGTTTTCTAGACCTGAGCCGCTATTTCTTTGAAATAGCTCCTCAGTTATCCTCACGAAGTTGAGTGGACCCCGTTCCAGACCCACTACTTTCAAAAAAATACGAGTATTGTAGCGCCGGGAATCGAACCCGGACCCCTGGATCTGTAGCCAGGAACTCTGACCACTAGACCACACAGGCGGTCTGTTGTACATGAACACTTAAAATAATTATATGAATTAAATTTTAAGAAGTATCCGAATTTATTTAAATAACAAACTTTTCTTATATACAGCACTTACAAGCTATATAATACCATAATAGAATATAGCAATATATGAAATCCGTTGCCAGCATACGACTAGTAAAGACCGAGAACCCTAGTGCGTGTGTAACGATCAATTCTAAAGTGTGTAGATCAGCGATAACGCTGTATTGCCTGTAGTCCAGAGTTGAATGTATTGCCAATAAAACCAATCATCCAATTAAAAACCCGTCTATAAGTCACGCACCACCTACACATGACAGTATTCTTAGAGCTCGTTTAATACCCGACCTCTTAAGGCCTCAGCCCCTTTCAGTAAGCGCGTTCCATGAGCTGTATGTTGTTCATTTCTGCATTTGAAATTGTGAAGCTTTGTTAGATAACGAGAGGGGTTTCATGTGAAGCTGTAAGTACTTGTCGGACTGCCCTGGTACTATTCTTTGTAGCACTACACCTCTGGCCATATGTCATCATGTGGCTGGCTCCACAATCCCAAAATTCTCAAAGCAGGGTAAATAAACTGGATGAAATGTACATGAAATACGATTATGCAGTGGTCTGTTTCAGTTGAACCTCAGTAAAGGCGAAAAAGCTAAAGTCATCCCTGTAATAGTCCGTGGAGGCTCATAGGATTGTGAGACGTCGAGTCTCCCACATTTTCTAGACAGTCGGCTCACAGATGGCGGTGAGGTGAAAAAGTTCAGATAATTATATTTGTTACAAGAAGTTTATGGGCATGCGATAGCGTAGTTGGTTGAGGCACTCCAATATCTACCTGACGATTTCAACGCAAATGTTATACTGTGGGTACTCGTGCCATTAAACGAGCTAGCTCAGTCAATATAGTGAGTAGGCTGCGGGCTGGACAACATACCAATCGGATTTCAGTTCCTGGTAGAGACAAAAGTTTTGTCTCTTCTTCATAGCTTATAAAATGACTCCAGACTGCTATAAAATAGACAGTAGGGGCCCTTGCCCCTGGGGAAAATTAGCCAGGGCATGAGCCTCTGACTAATGTCCAGGTTAAGAATTTCCGGAGCTCTGCCTCCTCTCCCTTATACTTCTTCACGTCGTGGTACCTAATTAAGCACAGGTACGCGTTACCTTTTTTAACTCCATTAATGCCATTGAAACTGAGCAGTTGTAATTTAAGTCTCAAGTTTGTTTTGCCGTGGTCGTATAAAAATATTTCGAGGGACATTGTGCATTGTCCTACATTTTCAATGCCACATCGTTTTCGAAACCGGTTCTGTTTATTCTCTTCAGATCAAAGAATAACGCAACGAATTTCGTTGGGCCCTTTGACAGACCTAGTGTCAAACCTAAACTGTAACTTTAAGTAGTCAAAATTTGAAAAGATATCCAATATACAAGTTAAGACGGCATTCAATTTGTGAGATTTGACATTCTCGCTTTGATGATTTAATATCTTGTAGGATTTGACGCTGTGCAGTCTGGTAGACGTTTATCGACGCTTTAGAGGAACTTATTATTAGAGACTGAGATTGATTGTCTTTGTTACTTATTGGATTTTATGTTCTTCCTTCAAGATGGAGGCAGCACGTTCCTCCGAAATCTCAGAAAAATCAATAAACTTTACATTCCAGAACAGACTGATCTTCATATTTAATTTATTTTCGTGATTGCAGCTGTAAACGGGTTGATAACATTGGCCGCTGTTAATGAGTATGTTCTGTTCCCAGATCGCGTGTCGACTCTGGAACCTGAGCATTATAAGCGTGCTCATCCTCACCTTCTCCAACATCCTTCTGATCGTACGGCTTCTCCACTCCACGGACTGCTCTCGACAGCAACCATCAGCATCAGAACCATTGCATCTGCAGCAGCCACAGGTTCAAGACAGTCGAACTTCAAAACAGAGCCACGAATCGCCACCTCAGTCCGCACCTTGCAAACAAGTGAACTCGACAGCTGGACCATCATTCACTGTGTCCACCACCAACACAACAATATTTCATGTTGACCTACAACTTGGACGTTGGGATTCCAGACATCTCTACAAACTTTTTGATTTTGCACTTCCTGGAGATCAGTATGCCGAACTCTCTGAGAAGTATTCGGTATGCCTTGCGACTCAGAGTTCACTAGAGAAGCTCCAATCCCTGGTGCAAGTGGCGCATCATTGGTCCGGTCCAATATCTGCAGCTGTGTTTGCGGCAGGCGATGAATATCCACTGCTCCAGCTCTACATTGCTTTCTTGAGACGTTGTTTTCCTGTCGTGCGTGATCGCGTTAGCTTCCATCTAGCATATCCCAAAGATCGTCCGCCTGCAAAAGTTCGTCCAGATTTTCCACTGAAACCTAAATTAGACTGTCGTAGACCAGAAGCAGCATTAGCAAATTTAGTGCGTCTTCGTAAACCGGAAACGGTAAAGTGGAGAATGAAGGCTGCATATCCGCAAAATCATTTGCGCAACCTAGCGCGACGAAATTGCCAGAATCCATACGTCTTCCTCACTGACGTTGATATAATTCCAAGTGCAAAGTTGGCCGATGGGCTTGATGTGTTCCTCAAGGATGCCAAGTGTAAAGGTTTGTGTGCCTACGTAATTCCAACCTACGAACTGGATGAGAGAGTGCACTTCCCGCGGAATAAAACAGACCTCATCCGGTTGGCCAGGAAAGGATTGGCCAGGCCATTCCACCACAAGGTGTTCATATACAATCAGTTTGCGACGAATTTCTCTAGGTAAGTGTCGAAATCCTTCTCCTGAACAAGAACGAAATGCAATGTCCTACAACATATTAAATATAATTGTTCCATCAAAACAATAAGCTAATACAAAAAGGTAAAGTTGTCCTTGTGCTTAATTAGATAAGGACTATGCCATGAAGACATAAAGAGGATTTGAAGTGGAGACACAGTTTCACTTCTCATGACCTCGGCACTAGATTGAGATGAGTGAAACAATATTGTAGTGTATAGACCCGTTACTAAACGGTAACTCTGTAAACAATAGCTGTTACTCGGTATATACACGCAATCAACAATAGAACAACGGTGATGCAACAACAGAGTGATTGATGGAAACGGTGTTTTCTCTTGGGTCCGCCCCGAAGCTATATAACGAGGACCCCAGGCCAGCTGAGTTGGGAATTGAGAGAGTAATTTGAGGTTTGGTAGTTCAGTCGAGTTCTGCAAGGGAGGCTGAGAAGACATGGCACTATATTTCGGTTAGGGCCGCGCCATAGCTCAAGCGATTAGTCGCTGGCTTCCCACCGTGGCGGCCCGGATTCGATCCCGGGTCTGGTCAAGTGGGATTTGTGGTGGACAAAGTGGCGGTGGGGCAGGGTTTCTCTAGTACTTCGGTTTCCTCTGCCAATCTTCATTCCACCAATTGCTCCACCATCACCCTCACCTGTCATCTGGGGTGGGTACAATACCCCAGAAGTGGCCGCAGTACAAGGGACTTAGTGCCACCCCGCTAGCAATAAGAAAAATATTTCGGTTAGCGGGGAGTTGAGAGAGTTCAGTTGCGGGATATTCGCCGGACAGAAGGGAAGCTGAAGCATCTCAACTGTTAACATCCATTACCAGGAAACGTCTAGTGAAGACACTGCAGGCTGGAGAAAATTTAGTGTTTCTAGCAGTGATTTGTATCGTGTGGAGATCAGCGATGGCGCTAGAATTGCTTGTAATACCGGGTGGTGTGTATAGGTGGTCAGTAAATTCAATACTCAGTCTGTGCCCCGTCTGTAGTCACACCCCTTAATCGTGACAATATATACACCATAATAACGGTGTATGGAAGCTGAAGAGCTAGTCGGTATAGCGATCAGGTTATGGGCTGGTCAGTCGAGGGGTTAGGGTTCAATTCCTGGCAAGGGAAAAGATGTTTTTCTTCTCCATAACGTCCATACCATCTCAGGGGCCCACGTATCCTCCTATACAATGTGTACCGGGGGCTGTTACTACAAGGGGCAAAGCGGCAAGGTCACGAAGCTGACCACTCACGTGTAGTGCCGAGGTCGCCCATAGGTCTTCATGCTGACGCTGTCAGCAGTTGAATATATTGTCACATGATGGAGCGCCTATAGACTGGTTTTAGATTGATGATTGAATTTATTGGGCTGTTTGATAAAGCGCGTTACTACGCTTTACAATTCACAATTACAAACACGCATAGTGAAGACGTGACGTCTTCACTGGCCTTTGATTGGTAGCGGCTTCCAACAGCGCACGTTCCTCTTCCTCTAGGTTTCGGAACTTTCCCCCAGCCTCAGCTACCGTCTTCTAACAGCAATAGCTCACAACGACTGAGCCTCACCAGCCCTCTAACTAACTCACCGACTACCTCAGTCACTCACCAACCAAATAACTCATCACTCACTAACTATCCTGTTTATTACATCTCGGCATGGACCGAACAGAAAATACCGTTTGCGGGCCGTTGCACAGTAACGGCCCTTGTCTAGTTTGTTTCACGGTCGTTGCCTATCAACGGGTCCCCATGCCACAATATGCAGCGTACGACGATCAGTGAATAATGAGTAAGAATGTATGTAGATGATACCGGTCTCAGTGTCGTTTAAGGTTCTGTGATTAGAGTGACTGAGGAAACTCACGTGGTACCTCAGTCAGGGTAGTTGAACCGATCATATTACGGAGTCTGTTATGCGCATTACTACTTGAGCAGAGCAGAGCAGCGTATGACATGACACGATGTGATTTATCCACGCAAACAAATGTTGAGGTTGTAGTTTGGACGCTCCTCTCCGCGTTTCTTCCAAATAATTATTCACTGATGTCGTCATTCGGCTGTGTTTAGTCTGTCTTACGGAGCCGATAAGCAAACAACAGAAACATGGCAAAGCCTAATATTATATGATTCGTAGTATCATACATAATTAGTATAACCTAATATAAAATTGCCGGTCACTGTAGCCGAGCGGTCTAAGGCATTTACTGTCTTCGCTCGCTTGGAAACCGGGATCGTGGGTTCGAATCCCACTCAGGGCATTAATGTTTAGTTTGTGTGTGTGTGTGTGTGTGCGTTTTTCTGTGTTTGTGTACAGGTAGAAGCCTTGCGACGAGCTGATCAACCGCCCAAGGAGTCCTACCGAATGTATAAGATCTAGAAAAACCGAAGTGAACGGAGAAGTTCATGGAGGTAGGCTTAGGCCCACTGGGGCTGTAGAGCCAAGGGGAAAAAAATATAAAATTGCCGTTCATGGTGGCCGTGCAGTCTAAGGCATGAACTGTCTTCGCTCTCTCGAACACTGGGATCGTGGGTACAAATCCCACTGAAAGCATGAATGTCTGTTTATGTTTATTGTGTCTGTGTTAGATAGCGGCCTTGCGACGAGCTTGTCCCCCGTCCAAGGATAAGATTAAGAAAATGAAGTAAAACAAATCGTTTCACGGATGGTGAGTGCTCCAAAGTTAGAGCAACAGGTATGGAAGAAGAAGAATATAACATTAACATATCATAATGGGATACGGGATAGCATATTCGGTGTAGCGACTGGCTACGGGCTGGACGGCCGAGGGGTCGGAGTTCAAGTACCGGTGGGGGTAAGAAATTTCACTTCTCCACGTCCAGATCGGTCGTCTAGACCGACTCTGGGGTTCACCCAATCTCCTATCCAATGGTTACAGGGGGCTCTTTCCGAGGGTTAAAGTAGCCGGGGCATGAAGCTGACGACTCACCTCCGACTAGTGCCGATGTCAAGAAAATGTGGATCTATACATCCACTCCCCCGTACACCTTCATGGCATAGTGCTTAGTTAAGCGCAGGGACAACTTTGTATTTTACTACACCATGGCTTAATAGAAGGTCACTAAAAGCCACCAGATGATAGAGTTCGCAGTGTGAAAATTTGCAGTTTTATAATTTTAATGCGTGTTCTATAAAACAGACGAGAGGATAAAACCAACACTGAATAACAGCAAGCATTCCACGACAAGTATTGGTAAAATAATATTCAATTTCAACAAACAAATATTGTCATTAATAACAAAGGAAGGACGAAACAAAGCATACCTGTGGATCAAATTTAGGTTCGGAATTAATTTTTCCCCGATGTTTCGTCTGAGGTAACGTATTTTGAAGTGCTCATTTGGACGGAAGTTACGGGAGATTGTATTCCATTTGATCCATAAAGAGTTAAATACAAATCCATCGAGTGGAAATTAAAGAAGACCGGAATGCAAAACATGATTAAATTACCGCACATTTTATTTTCTCTTTGAGTCGATTTTATATTTAATTTTATGAATGGTTTTTGTTTTCAGTTTAGGAATATAAAATGGAATTCAAATTGTCCTTAGACTTCGTGGGACAGAGGGTCACACGATAACCGGGTAAAGCCAGTGATATTGGTAGTTAGGAATATTACTTCAGTTGACATCCATACATAGCCATAAGACAGCTGCAGGAGCCGGACGGGTTGCATAAACTATAGAAACGAAAGTCTCGCGGTTACGTAGTTAACAGAGACAGCCTAAGGTAAAGCTAAATTTGCCACTGTGCTTAACTAAGCACTACACCATGATGGCGTATGAGGGAGTGGATGTATAGATCTAAGTTTTCTCGACCTCGTCTCTAGTTAGATGTGAATGGTCAGCTTCACGCCACGGCCGCTTTATCCCAAGTGAAAGAGTTCCCAGTACTCATTGGATAAGAGGCTGGGTGGGACACAGAACCGGCCTAGACTCTGTGGAGGGGGGAAGAATTTGTTTCCCACGTCGGGAGTCGAACCTCGTCGGTGACAGACCAGAGTTGAAGAAAACCAACTGTGGATTCAGTTTAATAATAATCTTACTGTACAGACGAATCACAAGGGTAGCGTTCAGATCAAGTTGGCTCAAGCCATAATGCTTTTGAATTTTGTTCTAGAAGCACGCGATTCGAATCTAAACTGGGACACCGACTATCTAGACTACTTCTTGGTTTTCCTCAGCCCATCTAGGTATATACAGGGCGAGTATCATGAATTAGGCAACGAACATTTTCCCTCACACCCTTTCCAATTTATTAGCCACTATTATCAATTTATTCCCCGTGTTCATGCGGGTTAGAATACCTGGACCATAGCTCTGCAAGTTCATAGAAGGCGATGAAAAGGGAACCCATTGCCTGAGGGTATAGTTAGTTATTTAGAGAGGGTGGGTTTCCCCATGCACCGCGACCAGTTTGATCTATTGTGCTTCCCTCTATGATATTCTACCAGTCTCTATACCCTACCGATAAATGGTGCGTACCATCAGTCCCGCCGAGCAAGCGAGTTCGGCCACTTGCTTAGCGGTGTCTGTAAATGCCTCCCTCATCTATCAGAGGCCTTAGAGACTTTTGTTGGGCGGAAACGTCCTGGAATTTGGCTCAGTGATCCCCTTTGGGGATATGAGGTTCTTTTACGTGCCGTAAAGTTACGACACGGGACACACAGCTTAAGTCCCTCCCGGAGGACTTGTTCCCTGAATTTTTCCGCCCTTAAAAATTCGACGACCTCCGCCGGGTATTTGAACCCGCGTACTACGAGTCATGAGGTGGGAACGTTACTTCTAGACTACGGAGGCCGCTGCCTGAGGGTATAACTGAGCCACCCTGTTCTTGGGGGATATAAATACAAGGACCTGGTCCTCCAGGTTGGGGGTTGGATGCGTGGTTGACGACTTTGTTCCGTAAAAATAAATTATTATTGCGAAATCAAAGAAGTGAAACCCGGATACAATCTTGCAGAATCTTCTAAGGAAGGCTGTGGCTCAAAAGGGGTTGTTTTGTCAATGATCATGATGATGATATTTATCAATTTATTCGACATTTTATAGTGGGAGTTACCGACACCATCTTGTAAATAAACTAGACAGCGATGCAGTGTGCCCCAGACGTAAAGCACGGAGATTCAATGTGATGCTGAGGGTGACTGGGAATGGCAAAAGAAAACCATTTATTTCCAGTATCAATGAAGAACCCAGATGGACTAAACTAATCCAGATACGGAGTACTATCTTCTGGGATGTGGCGCCATATAGTCCGCTAGATTTTCACTGACTTGATGTTCAGGATCGAAGCCTCTTTACTTCCCATCTGATTTCACGCTGGATTCTTGCTTGGTTTATTTTTCGACCCTGAAGATGGTGGCAACATGTTCTCCGAACGGTCAGTTGACTTTCAATGGACTGGACGGTGTTATAGGATGGTATGGATTGGATTGATCTGGCTCAGGATAGGAACCAGTGAAAGGCTCTTGTGAACACGGTAATGAACTTTCGGGTTCCATAAAATGTTGGGAAGTTCTTGAGTAGCTGCAGATTTGGCTTCTCGAGATAGGCTCAGCTCCATAAGTAAGTAAGTAAGTAAGTAAGTAAGTAAGTAAGTAAGACGGTGTTAAGGCCGCGCCATAGCTCAAGCGGTTAGGCGTTGGCTTCCCACCGCGGCGGCCCGGGTTCGAGCCCGGGGTCTGGTCAAGTGGGATTTGTGGTGGACAAAATGGCGCTGGGGCAGATTTCCTCCGAGTACTTCGGTTTCCCCTGCCAATATTCATTCCACCAAATTCTCCATCATCATAATCACCCGGGGCAGGTACAGTAGGCAAATCAGTGGCCGACGTGCTGAGTGGACCCAGCTTGACTCCACGCCCCCCTCACTATGGGAATTAAAAAAGAATAGGTAAGTAGGTCTGGAAAGGAGTTCAGCGAGAATAAATTAGAGTAAGGAGTATGCTAATTAGTGGTTCAGGGAAAACACAAGTTCCTCCTTTCCTTACACCTATTTGTTCTTCCTGGACTCATTATCAGGCTCACCTCGCTCTGCTTACTACTTGCCTGTCGCTGGTTGCTTGGTTAACCATTCGACCCTGANAGATATGATTTATCAGGTTTCAAGTATGTTGGATCTGTGATTCTCACAGCATTTACTATGAAGTGTAGTTCTAATATATTTTCTAATATGATGTCGTGCAGTCCGTAGAAGTTCATCGAAGTTTCGGAGGAACATGTTGTTTCCATCTTCAGTATAGAAGAGAAAGCCAAGCAAGCAGAACGAGCCGAGCGAAAAAATATTTTTCTTATGAAGGCCTGTAAAGCTTACAGTGGCCGAGCGGGCTAAGGCATGAAATGTCTTCGCCCGCTCAAACACCGAGATCATGTGTTCGAATCCCACTTGAGGAGTGGATGTCTATGTGCGCTTATTCTACGTTTGTGCTGTCGTGTATGCAGGTAATGGCCGCGCGACGGGCTGATCCCCCGTCCAAGGAGTCCTACCGACCGTGTGAAAGCTCAAGAAACAAAAGAAAAATCGGCCAAGGTCCAACAAAGGGCTCTAGAGCCATAGATAGATAGATAGATAGATAGATAGGCAGCGTCATAGCTCAAATGGTTAGTCGCTGGCTTCCCACCGCGGCGGCCCGGGTTCGAGCCCGGGGTCTGGTCAAGTGGGATTTGTGGTGGACAAAATGGCGCTGGGGCAGATTTCCTCCGAGTACTTCGGTTTCCCCTGCCAATATTCATTCCACCAAATTCTCCATCATCATAATCACCCGGGGCAGGTACAGTAGGCAAATCAGTGGCCGACGTGCTGAGTGGACCCAGCTTGACTCCACGCCCCCCTCACTATGGGAATTAAAAAAGAATAGGTAAGTAGGTCTGGAAAGGAGTTCAGCGAGAATAAATTAGAGTAAGGAGTATGCTAATTAGTGGTTCAGGGAAAACACAAGTTCCTCCTTTCCTTACACCTATTTGTTCTTCCTGGACTCATTATCAGGCTCACCTCGCTCTGCTTACTACTTGCCTGTCGCTGGTTGCTTGGTTAACCATTCGACCCTGACAATGTAGGCAATTCGTTGCTCCGAAGCTCGGAGGACTTCTGTGGGACTACAAGACCTCATGATAGTTAAGCATCCTTCTCAAGTTCCATGTAGTTCCGAATACAGCGCTGTAATGTGCTTGTGTTTTGCGTTTTGTCTCACAGATGGCAGGCGAGTGCAGGGAAGGAAGGAGAGGCCGTGCACGTGAATCATAACGTGACCAACTTCGAGTTCTTATATGAGCCGTTCTACGTAGCACCTGACACCGTCCCAGCCCACGACGAGCGCTTCATTGGCTACGGGTACACCCGAAACACACAGGTGAACTGTCACATATAGCTTCAAACTTATCAACTCATTATACAGGGTGTACTATTTAAAACGCAACACAAGTAAGCGCAAGTAAGTTTACGGGTGAAATCAGTATTTGTATTTTATTGCCAAGCCGGTCACGGTAGCCGAGCGGTCTAAGGCATGCACTGTCTTCGCTCGCAAGGAAGCCGAGATCATTGGTTCGAATCCCACTCAGAGCATGGATGTTTGTGTGCGTTTTTCTGTGTTTGTCTACAGGTAGAGGCCTTGCGACGAGCTGATCACTCGCCCAAGGAGTCCTACCGAATGTGTAAGATCTAGTAAACCGAAGTGAAACGGAGAGTTTCATGGAGGTAGGCCTAGGCCCAAATTGGGGCTGTAGCGCCAGAGAAAAAAAATTATTGCTAAATGTTTCTCGAACACCATCAGACAATTTCGGTGCGTAGTACTGTGTCAGAATGAACACACATTCTACTCATGAATATACCATGCTCGCACCTGCAACGTTTCTGTGCAAAGTGGTCACAGCAGCAGCCTAGCAACCAGGGAGACAATAACTGGAATGTCACGGGGGAAATTATGAAAGTCCATTGTTACACTGGGTGAACATCTTGTGATTACATTTTTGAGCAGTAGTACGTGGTTGTTCTTGGATTTTATTCCAAACGGCACGGCCTGTATACAGGGTGTTTCACGACTTTAGGGCATAACTGCAGGAGGTGATTTCCTAGGTCTTGGTGATCAAAAAGTTCATATATACATGTGTCCGATTTTGGACGGTTACGGAGTTATGACCGTTTTTTCATTCCCGTACACGCCCTCGTGTGAACCGCGTCTGTCATCTGGCGGGTCGCTATTTTTAGCCAGCTACAGACAGAGCGTTCTCGTTATCTCGACACTTGAGAGGTACCTAAGGCGTGATGGGTTGGTATGTCCGGCGCGGTTCACAACCGAGCGGCAGCCTGTGTTGCGGCCGGCGGTGGCATTTTCGAAAATCAGGTTTAAGCACCAATAAATTCAAATTAAAGGTAATTTCACGAAGTTAACTTTACATTCATACTTTAAATGTATCATGTATTATGCTGGTTTATTATTTTGTTCCGTTTATTGTCAGTAATCGTTACCTTCTATTCTGAGTTTAAAACGGTCATAACTCCGTAACCGTCCAAAATCGGACACATGTTTATATGAACTTTTTTGATCACAAAGACCTAGGAAATCACCTCCTGCAGTTATGCCCTAAAGTCGTGAAACACTCTGTATATCAAATTACCACATCCAGAGCAGCTTCGTGGACTAGAGTTCTTAAAAACCGTGATAGGCGCACAGAATGTCAAGAAACGCTTTGAGAATGTGGAGGTTAATTGTAGAGTTCAGGATAGCCAACCACTGAACCTTACACTGAACTGGATTAATGACGGACATTATTCATTTCATGTTTTTGTTTAAAAAGAACGTATCGGAAGCCGAATTTGGCCCCGTCATCAAATACAAATGTGGTACGTTCCTCCGAAACGTCGGCAAATTTCTGTCAAACTACATAACATCACAGTCCAAAAGGTGTTTTTATTATGAAAATCCTATACAGGATCAATGCAAATATTTCCACGCTCTTATTGCTTGCCCCCCCCTTCCAGGTCAAATTCTCTTCCTAGCACTTTGCTTCGAAACACTCTGTATCTACGTATATATGCTTATTGTATTAAGTATGAGAATTGTGGATTCATTTACCGTAGGACATGGTGCAGTAGCGATGTCCTGTTGTTACCTGACGTTATATTACACCTTGATAGATCGATGCCCCCTCCAGATTTCATCGCGCCCAAAGATACGCTTTTTTGTTTTTCGGTTTTAAAATCAGCACAGTTTAGTTTGCCATCTCTTAATGAGAAATATAATTAAGTAAGTTTTACTCGATAACTTTCCCAAAATAGAGACTTCTGTCTTCTCGGTAGTCCATTGAAAGCCATGCGACGTTTCGGGGAACATGGTACCTCCATCTTCAGGGTTAAAAGAAAAGCGCCTTGGAGGTCCATAGAGTTGTGAGACGTCGAGGCTCCCACATTTTCTAGACAATCGGCTCACAGATGGTGGTGAGGTTGTCAGCCTTACGCACCGGTCTCTCTGTACCCCGAGGAAGATTCCTGGTACACATTTTTGTTAGAGGCTGAGCCGACCCCAGGGCCACAGTGCGGCTTGAAGGATTAGGCCAATTGAAAAATCCAGTTACCTCATCGAGAATCGAACCCACTACCTTCCGGCTTGTAACATAGTACTTCAACCAACTACGCTGCCACGTGCCCCGCATTAAGCAGGTGGCAAGCAAAATATCGAAACCCCTTACTAAATAGTAACCTTCCAATGGGGTGGGGGGATTACTACATTACAATGATGTTCGATTTAGTTTTGCAGTTTCAATTTTTTCATCGTCACTTGCCTGTGTATAGCTAGCTGTCCCTGTAACAGGCCGTGAAGGCCCATAGGGCTGTGAGACGTTGAGGTTCCCACATTATCTAGACAGCCGGCTCACAGATGGCGGTAAGGGTGTCAGCCTTACGCGCCGGCCGCCCTTTAACCCCCAGGAAAATTCCTGGTACTCAATTCTGTTAGAGGCTGAGTCGACCCCAGGATCATAGTGCGGCTGGAAGGATTAGGTTAATTGAAAAAATCCACCTCTTCGGTACTCGAACCCGCGATCTTCCGGCTTGTAGCATATAGGCAACCGAAATTTTGCACGGAATTTAGCAGGCACAATTGATGTGTACAATAAGGACGATGTTTCGAGATGAGAACTTGAACTGTTGCCTAACATCGCCACGGGCTGGATTTGAAACACCTGCTCTGGGAGAAGTATGTTCGTGTTCTGTGTACTGGAGCGCAAGTTTTTATTGTCTGTGTGACTAAATAACGCAAAGCACGCGGAGAGGAGCCCTAAAAGGTGTTCCCAGAGCGGCAAGTTTTATGGGTGTTGAGGCAAGCAATCAGCTTGGCTTCAGCTTTTACATCAGGCCGCAGCGGGCGTATAAATAAATCATTTACGAAAGTACAAAACCTAATCAAAGAAAAAGCAACCCCTTTTGAGAGTCCACCAAAAGAATTCTTACGAACTGGGACATGTAGTTTAATATTGATTGCTTTATCACAGACGTCGCTTCATACAAATGTAGGATGCATATATATATTTTTTATTGCTAGTGGGGTGGGACTAAGTCCCTTGTACTGAGGCCACTTCTGGCCTATTGTACCAGCCCCAGATGATAGGTGAGGGTGCTTGTGGAGCAATTGGTGGAATGAAGATCGGCAGGGGAAACCGAAGTACTCGGAGAAAACCTGCCCCAGCGCCACTTTGTCCACCACAAATCCCACTTGACCAGGCCCGGGATCGAACCCGGGCCGCCGCGGTGGAAAGCGAGCGACTAACCGCTTGAGCTATGGCGCGGTGCATATATATTTGGAAATTATAGCATACATTCTATATAATATTGCGGCATGACGCCCGAAAGCCGGTATAGAGAAGTCAGAATAGACGTTTATTTCTAGACAACGATTCGGTAAACACATTCCCGTGACAACGATACGTAAGCAACGGCTATGCAACTGCTCTCTAAACACACCTTCCCAACAATAGAGAGGCTGTGTTTTCTGCGTGGTCCCTGCAAAATGGTTATAAAGAACAGTTCGGTTGAATAGAACTTTGAACCCGAACGGAGGCTGGGTCGAATACCTCCGCTGTGGCCCTGCGAGTCGTAGGAGGCGACGAAAAGGGAAGTCTCAAATCTGAGACAGTAAAATATGGTCGCGAGTCCCAAGTGACTCGGACCCGAGAAAGGCTGCGCTGGCAAGGGCCAGCAGCATGTACAAAAGACAGACCCGTCCTCTTGTCAGAGAGGGCGCCCCACAAAAAGAAGACCGTAACTGTCAAACAGTAATAAATATCTGGTCATGAGCCCCAGATGGGACTCGACACCAAGACTTACTGACTGAATGACTGGCCGTCAGTCACAATGTGACTTTGACTTTGACTTCGAGAAGAATTGAGTCCTGTTTCGAGACGCCAGAGTGCCAGGATATGTGCTTAGGAGCAGAGGGATTGAGTGAGTCGAGTCTTCGGAATTGGCAGTTGCAGAATACTTGTAGTGGTAAGAGAGAATGTAGGCGTTGCAACGAAGAGTTCATGTGTGCTTTAAAGACCTAAAAGCAATCATACCAAACCCACTAACTTCCTTCCCAGGCTTCCGAAACGTCATATCCTTTCAGGACATTATATAATGTGCGAAGTCTAGAAACTCGGCAATCCCAATTGCGGAACTTGGCCGGATCATCACCGAGAATTTTCGTAGTTTTCTTCAGTTTCTCGAGGCTGTTCCTGTGACTGTACCTTAAAATAGGTTACACTCCTGTCCGAATCCTTACGTATACTCCGCTGAGTAGGAAATTGTCACTTTCCGAAAATGCAGTATTTCTGATTTCACTGGTCTTAGAGGGTTATTTTGCAGCCGGGATGGCTCAGTCGATGTAACGATGGGCTACGAGCTGAGCGGTAAGTGGTTTGATTCCCGGCAAGGGAAAGGGATTTTCTCTACTCCACAACGTACAGACCGACTCTGAGGCCCACAGAGCCTACTATACAACAGGTACTGGGGACTGTTTCCCCTGGAGGTAAAGTGGTCGGGGCGTGAAGCTGACCACTCACCTCCATCTCGTGCCGAGGTCAAGAATGTTGCAGCTATACCACCACACCCGTGTGTCTTCACGGTATTGTACTTAATTAATTAAGCACGGGCACAGCGTTACTTTTACACGACACTATATTCCAAAAGACGGATCCCTTAAAGTTAGAAATTGTATGCAGGGGTGCACGGAATTTTGGCGTCTTCGCTTTCTTACTGTCTCCATATTATCCGTTAATGAATGCAAAATTTGGTTTTCACCCAAAATTAACTCCATGCATCAGAGTCCTTCTTGGTAAGCTAACAGATCTTCAGATATTCATGCACGTGCTTGCGCTTTATGTAACCAAAAGGTTCATTGCCGTGTTCACAAAAGACCGGCACTGTTTCCTGTTCGCATAACCATAATACTTGAAAATATAAAGGACATCCCATATAGTCTTAGAGGTTAAATCACAGAATTTTGATTACACGCCTATAATAATAATGTCACGTGTATGGGTGACTTATAAGACGGGGTTTTGGATTGGATGATTGGATCTATTGACACATTATTAACACACCTCGGGACTACAGGCAATACAGCGCTATTACTGATCTACAAACTTTACAAGTCACCGTTACACACGCACTAGGGTTCTCAGTCTTCACTAGTCGTATCCTGGCAATGGATTTATAACAGTCTCGCTATCACTTTAAAACTAATATGATGATATTATAGATACCAAATTTTAACTTTCAAGTTTGAAAACGTTTCTCTTTGTATCAAATCAACTGAAACGAGTAAGATTTTTTTATAAATAATATACTTGAATCTGTTCTACATACCTCACAGGAATAAGATATAGAATTCCTTGGCGATATTAATACATTGACTGATTTTTTGGAAGTAGGGACTAGGAACGTAGGAAATAATTCTATAAATTGGGCCCAACTTTTTTTACCTGAGGACGTAGACAGAGTCAAATATTTATTTTAAAGAAATATAAAGACAGTGGACGATACCTAAAATGTCAGTCCTGGAACTTATATCAAGTTTCATACAAATCAACAGAGCCTTTAAATTTGGTATATTTTAAAAGGGTATTTTTTATTTGCCCCACTCGATACGTCATGTATTTGCCGAAAATGTGGATTAACTGACGTATAAATGAAAGTAGGATGTAGGAGTAATATAAGCATAAGGATTTGTGATGACGTACGTGTAGAACTGTGGCTCAGTGCCTTATGAACTACCCACTAAAACAGTAGAGACCTGCATTTCGAGGTTCGTCTATTCCAAACTACAACTTGTGGTTTGTTTTCCCCTTCCAAACATCACCTTAGACTGCCTCTGTAAGCATTGTACCACAATGGGGGTTAGAAAGGTTAAGCCTCTTATCTCGTTGGTACACAATGCGTAGTTGACCCACTGAACGCGATGTACCAGTATTTACACAGCAGCAAGTCTCAAAATCCACTATCGCACATGTCAGCAAGCACACAGCAACAGCCTGTATAATTAAAGGTCGTAAATCTCATGATTTTGTGTTTGTTGTTACCCCCATTCCAAAATGTCTGTTTTTGGTAAGAATTGCTAATCTCATGTTTTCATCCCAGACACTATGCGTCTGAATTTACAGATTAACTATTATTTTTTTTTAATTAAAATATTTACTTCTGGTTGAATGAATTCAGATGCTTGCACATTGTGATAAGAATGTTTTAGTATAAGTTCAGGAATTAAGTAACAATAATTTATTTTCTTCAATTCGCTTAGTGGGGGGTGGAGTCCAGCTGGGTCCACTCGGCACGGCGGCCACTGATTGGCCTATTGTAGCCTGCCTCGGGTGATTATGATAATGGAGAATTTAGTGGAATGAAGATTGGCAGGGAAACCGAAATACTCAGAGAAAACCCGCCCCAACGCCACTTTCTCCACCACAAATCCCACTTGACCAGACTCGGGATCGAACCCGGGCCGCCGCGGTGGGAAGCCAGCGACTAACCGCTTGAGCTATGGGACGGCCTATAAATTTATTTAGTAAAATATTTCGTTTTAAAGACAGACATAGTTGTCAGGAGTATAGGTTTCATGTGAAATTCTGTAAAAACTGTAATATTTGCAGATTTTTATGTGTGCTGTGTTTTGTTTGTGTGATGTGTGTTATTTGTGTGTTGTGTCTTATTGTAGTACCACTGCCACCGGCTAAAAACCCATTTGCAGTTAAAATAAATAATAATAATAATAATAATAATAAAGCTTGTCTCCACCCTCCCAGGTGCTGGGATAGCCCAGTTTGTATAGCGACTGGCTACGGGCTGGGTGACCGAGGGGTCGGAGTTCAAGTCCCGATAGGGTAAAAGAAATTACTTCTCCATGTCGTCCAGACTGGTTCTGGAGCCCACCCAACCTCCTATCCAATGGGTACCGGGGGCTCTTTCCCCTGGGGTAAAGCGGTCAGGGCTTGAAGCTGACCACTCTCTTCCAACTAGTGCAGAGATGAAGGAAACGTGGATCTCTACTCGTACATCCATATGTACGACTTCATGGCGTGGTGCTTAATTAGTTAAATACAGGAAGGGCCGCGCCATAGCTCAAGCAGTTAGTCGCAGGCTTCCCATCGCGGCGGCCAGGGTTCGATCCCGGGTCTGGTCAAGTGGGATTTGTGGTGGACAAAGTTGCGCTGGAGCAGGATTTCTCCGAGTACTTCGGTTTCCCCCGTCAATCCTCATTCCACCAATTGCTCCACAATCACCCTCACCTATCATCTGGGGTTGGTACAATAGGCCAGATGTGGGACTTAGTCTCACCCCAATAGCAGTAAAAAATAAATACAGGAAAAACTTGATCTTGCCTTAAGAATGTATACACGCCGTACATTAAGCCGTAAATCATATGTGAATGACAGCTAACAAATTGTGTGTTCCCTTCAAGTCAAATACTAAACCGTCAGTCACATGAACACGGAGGGCACTATACTACAAGCCGGAAAGTCGCGGGTTCGAGTCCTGATGAGGTGCATTTTTTCACACTGATATGTTGGGATTTTGGACTTTATCCATCGTCCTGGTTTTTAAGATAACAAATAAAAACACGACGTTTCGGAAACTGGATCCGTTTCCGTCCTCAGGTGAAGGAAAACACCTATTCAGTTGGGTCCCTTAGAAAGAGCTACTGGATTGAGGCTANGACCTTACCACGATCTATGAGCCGATTGTCTAGAAAATGTGGGAGACTCGACGTATCACAACCCTATGGGCCTCCACGGCCTGTTACAAGGATAGTTTTATTTTTTTTCACGTGAACACGACGTTTCGAGGGTGATATTTGCATCATTCTCATGCTTGGCTGCTTGAGATGTTAAAGTTGACAAATAATGTTAACTTACAGGTGTTTTAAAAAGGTATTAAACTTGTAATGCTGGGAGCGGGTGTAAGTACTGGAGTTAAATAGTACTGTTTCTTCATTCAAAATTTTTGTTGTTGTGGGGGGGGGGGGAGNACGGGGCGTTAGAAGATTTTACAAAAAATATTCCAGCACGTATGTAGGCACGCTAAAGTTTTCTAGTTACATGAAAACCGTACAGAGGGCAGAAAAGTCGAGGATTCTCGTCCAATTTCACACAGCGTCAGTCACAGGAACTCGCTGTACGTGGATGTAGGATTAGGAACGGTCCGTTGTGTACAAGGGCCTGACTGGACGAAACACAAACGACCGACCTAGAAATGAGATGGCTGTGTTACCACGGTCCCCTGGATTCAGCCCACTTTAAATGAAAACTTCCTATCGTAATTCTCCAGTTCGCTCACTGTGGTCACCTTTTTGTTTTGTGCAGCAGAAACGGTTGACATTACGACAAAACCCAAGAGAACACGGTTATGCACCGGGTAGGATGGCATAGCGGTAGCTCTGTTGACTCGTATAAGGGAGGTGATCGGTTCGAATCTCCTTCTGGACACGGGCTATCGTGACTGATGTGTTTCGTGGTCTTCCTAAGTCCCTCAAGCAAATGCCGAGATTGTGCACTCCATCTTCGCCGTCTTCTGAGGCTACTAGTTTACTGTGCTCCATCTGCTATGGAGGGCGCGTCATCGTCAATACCGTAGATCGTTAGATCGTTAGATCATCATTAGGAACTTACTAGATTATGTAATCAACTTACTTCTGTTATTCTCACACCGATAGGAAATTCAATCATATTTACGCAGCACTTTTCCTGCCTACTCAAGATATGACATTATTATTATTATTATTATTATTCCTATTATTGCTAGTGGGATGGGACTAAGTCCCTTGTACTGCGGCCACTTCTGGCTTATTGTACCAGCCCCAGATGATAGGTGAGGGTGATTGTGGAGCAATTGGTGGAATGAAGATTGGCAGGGGAAACTGAAGTACTCGGAGAAAACCTGTCCCAGCGCCACTTTGTCCACCACAAATCCCACTTGACCAGACCCGGGATCGAAACCGGGCCGCCGCGGTGGGAAGCCAACGACTAACCGCTTGAGCTATGGCGCGTCCAAGATATGACTTACCTTGTTTTATAGCATAAATAGACTTCTCCTCGGTTAGACCACGATCACTTCCTTCCTTATCCTTGCTACTTCATGAATCATTAATTATCCTACCATTCAGCACTATATGGTCACGTATTTGGGGGTGTGTGACTTTTGACGTGGCTTGGATTGGAATATTGAATTTGTTGCACTTACATACTCAACTCGTAACTACAGGTAACTATAACACTATCGTTATTTCCACACTTTACAGTTCACTGTTACACAAGTGTCCTCAGTCTATTACAGTCTCCACTCTCCTTTTCCTAGCAAGAGATTTTAACACAGGAACTGTAAGGGTCCCACTGAATTACACACTCCAAATATCATTGTAACTACAGCACACATAATGTCTTCTCTTCGCAGCCAGACTTTGAACTGAGCACACAAATTTACTAGCTCCCTTCTTTTATTATCACTTTGCACGGACCGAACAGAAAACATCGTTCCCAACAGTTCCTCTGTTGTCAAAGTCACAAGGTGTCCGAATCAGACAAGATGGTTGTATCCGTATTTATATATTTCGTATGATTTTAATTATAAAGAACAGTTATTTCTGAAAACATTATTAAGTACGTGGTCATCATAATGGAGAAGCAGTGTGCTTCATGTAGGATAGGAACTGAACTTAGTGGGGCCGCGTCATAGCTCAGGCGGTTAGTCGCTGGATTCCCACCGTGGCGGCCCGGGTTCTATCCCAGGTCAAATCATATGAGAATTATGGTGGACAAAGTGGCGCTGGGCAGGTTTTGCTCCAAGTACTTAGGTTTCTCCTGCTGCGACTGCTTCCACGTGCGTCGTCTATCATCCGGGGCTGGTGCAGTAGGCCAACTAGTGGCCGACGTACCAGGTGGACTCAGTCTCACCCCACCCCAAGATACTAGATGGAACTTATGCTTCGGAGAGCTAGGCTTGCAACATATTTTAAATTTGACGGCAGTGCGTCTCATGGTACTTGGATCCGTTCTGCAGTAGACATTGCTTCATAAATGAAGTCTGTTCAGACAAAGGGAAGCCTGAGGCTCGGAGCATTGATATTGCTAATAGACACCCTCTCGTAATAGTACAGCAGTTCGGTCATTAATACCACCAACACTGTGTCACGCCAATCTGCCCACTAATTTTACATTCAACCCTCTGGTAATGTTGATTCCGCCCCTACAGCTTCTCAAAGGGTCGCATCGACGTGCGTTACGCCACGTCATTGGGGAACCATTGTCCCATGTCGCAGGCATGAACCAGGAATTTTCACTTGTTTATGTATATATAGACCGCCTCTGTGGTCTAATGGCCAGAGTTCCTGCCCACAGATCCAGAGGCCCCGAGTTCGATTCCCGGCGCTACAAGATTTTCTGAGAAGTAATGGGTCTGGAAGGGGTTCCACTCAGCCTCGTGAGGATAATTGAGGAGCTATTTCAAGGAAAAAGCGGCTCCAGTCTAGAAAACCGAGATTAACGGCCGTGGGGATTCGTTGCGCTGACCACGTGACACCCTCTATTCGCAAAAGTTGGTACTAACTTCGTTGAAAAGCGGTGGTCGCTCGGTCGTATAGTTCGCCTGCGGACTGTAGGCCACGGAGTTATATATATATATAGGAGGCACTATACTACAAGCCGGAAGGTGGCGGGTTCCATTCCCGATGAGATCACTGGATTTTTAGTTGACCTAATCCTTCCAACCGCACTGTGGCCCTAAGGTCGACTCAGCCTTTAACAGAAATGAGTACCAGGAATCTTCCTGGGGGTAAAGGGCGGCCGGCGCATAAGGCTAACAACCACACAGCCATCTGTGAGCCGACTCTCTAGAAAATGTGGGAGCCTCGACGTCTCACAAGCCTATGGCCCTCCACGGCCCGCTGCAGGGATAACTTTACATTTATCTATATATATTTACTGGCGGGGGGCAAGATACCTCAGGCGGTACAGTGACGATCAACGGGACGGATTATGGGTCCCAGAACCGGTCTGGACACCATGAAGTAGAGAAAAATCTCTTGACCATGGTAGAAATGGAAACCCGGTCGTCGAGTCGGTAACTCATCGCTTACCGACCGAGCTGCTTAGTCTTGAGAACAGAAGTTACATTTGAGGTGCTAAATGCGCGGCGTTGACTATTGTTTTCTGTTGGCAGGTGTACGAGATGTTTGTTGCTGGATACCAATTCCAAGTCCTGTCTCCGATCTTCACGTGTCACTGGGGACTACAGAACAAGAAGGGTCGTCCTTCATGGAGAGAGAGACAGAACAGCATGAATCGACGTCACTTCGAAACTTTCAAGAGCGAAGTTTTCGCACGTTATCGGAAAGATCCTCTGAAGATGTTGAGTCCAAAGAAACCGCTGACGAAACGGTAATAAATATTATAATTTGTTTGCGATTGGAATTATTGAAAACGAGAGAGATGAAGAAAACACGGACGCTCAAGACGTCGGAATGGTCGTTGCACATGGATCAGAACACTGACACTTAAGTTCGCTCATATCACTTCCTATATCAGGCGGCCATATTAATAACAAACAACAAAAAAGTTTAGAATAGCAGTAACATAGTTGTATCCAGGTTGGTATAGGCCAGGCAAACTGAACATTTCGACTTAGGTTTCGCCTTGCGTCCTCATTAAATCCAGGTGAATGTCGTTATAATACGTAAACGACAGTCTCGTTTCAAATCCTTTTCAATTCACAGTTTATCATTATCAAATCCAATTTAACAGATTTGTTGATTGGATTAGTACAGGGGTCGACAAACTCTGTAGTCTAATGGCTGGATTAGACACTGCAAGTGCTTTGCAGAGCCGGAAAAAATACTAATACGTATTAACACGACGATTTTTAAATATTTTTTTACTAAGCGGAAAAGTCACCACGTTAGGCCGAGAGATGGTGCTGTTTGCAGTATTTGCCATGTTTTTAAAGTTAAATAAAACCTGTGAAAATATTGATTATAAATTGAAAATAATATGGGCACATTTTGAGAACATCTCCTAATTTAAGGTTTATATGGATTTTAGTGTGCCGAGGTGAAGTTAAAGGTAAAGCTGTCCCTTTCCTTAATTAATTAAGCACTCTGCCAAGAACACGAATGGGGAAGTGGAGGTATAGCTTCACGCTTCTTAGCATCGACCCTAGCTGGACGTGAGTTGTCAGCATCACGCCCTGGCCGCTTTTCTTCCGAGAGAAGAGTCCCCGGTACCCATTATAGAGGAGGCAAGGTAGGCTCCAGAGCCTGTCTTGACGCTGTGGAGTAGAAAAAATTCTATTTCCTCTACCGGGAAACGAACCCCGGCCTTCCACCCCCTGGCCCGTCGCTATACCGATTGAGCTATCCCAGCTCCTGTCACCTGCTTCTGCTGGTTTTGTAGTTGGCTTACTCTTCGACCCTGAAGATTGAGGCAATATGTTCCTCCGAAGCGTATGACTAGCTCAGAACTACACCACATTACAAGTCAAAAGAAATTACACTTCTTACTGCGATGTTTTTCTCATCCAACTTTCTATCCAATGAATACTTAACATTCATCGTGGACAGAGATTGTGAACAGCTACTCACTTCCATAAAAGGTGTCGAGATCTGTCAGTAATACAAGATATTTCTCTTCTCCAAAACATCGAGACCGGCTGAGGCCCAATCGTCTACCTATCCAATGGTTACCGGGGGCGATATCCCCAGTGTTAAAGCTGACGACCCACCCCCATCTAGTGCCGAGGTCAAGAATGATGGACCCATACCTCCACTCTCCATACATCTTCATGGCATAGTGCTTAATTATTTGAGTACAAAGACATTTTTGCGTTTTAATTTTACATACTCAAAACTCCATCTAGCATGGAGGTTGAGATTTTGTATGGAACTTTAGTACTTCCAAGCTCACTGTATATTCATGTATTGATGGTCAGTCACAGGGTTAGTTATAAATTTTGCTCAGTTAAGGTATACAACAGGAATACATCGAAGGCTCTTAACAAATGTTTTGCGAAGTTCCGTTCTTCTAATTATTGAAATGGACGGTTCAGCTGCTCACTTTTTATTCCTAAGGAAGTTCTGTGCATCTCTTGAAGAGATGGTAAACTGTAATGAAATATATTTATGAATGAGTGGTCATTATTGAAACTGAAACATCGACAGAAGGAAAATATATTGCCTATGTGTCGCTGTGTAGTCCGTTAGAAGTTCACAATTGTTTCGGAGGAACATACTGCCTCCATCTTCACCATGTCTCCTTGCTATTTTCTTTTTGTTCGTTGCGTAACTTACTGTTCTAGTAGATTGCTTCGAAACGTCGGTAAACTTTTACTAGACTGCAGGTGCTATATACATCCCAGAAGATAGCACTTTTGATAAACAACGCACTCAGAACCTCAAATCCAACAGAAAGTTGTGTGACGTGTTGCGCTATGGTAATAGGCATGTCAACACCCCCCCCCCCCTCCCCCCGCCAGCGGTGACGTGCCGAGCGGAGCCGAAGTGAGCCAAGTCCAAGCACGCTGGTCCCTATGCAAAGCGGGTAAACAGCGGTTGCTAGGCAAAGCGAGTAAACAGCGGTACCCATTACGTAACACGGGACGCCGCAGTTGCTACGTAGCCATAAACAACTCCCAACAGCGTTGCTAGGCTATCGGCAAAACACGTTACAGTATGTGAACAAGTATGTTAAGAAACTGAACCTAACGAAAAAGAACAGGAATGACTGTAGGATCAGATGGAATTCTTATGGCGCTTTGGCGATGGACATCGCCGAGCCCTTCCACGTAGACTCGTCCTCAGCCTCTGCCAGAGGGATATCGCTTTAGTTGGTTACAAACAGGTACAGTATTAAGATCCTTCCTTACCATTCTCTAACATACCAGACCATATTGCCACCCCCCTCCCTCGCCCAAAAAGATGCCGTTCTTAACCCTTTGTATCCCAGTGGTTCCATATGAGCCACACACTTTAACATACTGTGGCATGTAAACCCGTTGCTAGGCAACGTTCTGATTAATAATTTAATTATATGTAATTAAATATTTGTAAGGTTTTTGTAAACGCGCAATCAGCCAGAAGATTCGAATATTTCTCCTGTCAAGTCGGGCTGATCAAGAAAACACTACCGACTGACGAAGATATTGATGATTTGATAACTCTCTATCATGAGTAAAGATTATTTAGAGGATCAATGACACCAATTTTATTGTGTACGATGTGAAGAAAAGAATATGTAAATGAGTTGAAGTGTAAACGAGAGAATCACGAGAAAATATATTTTCAGCCAATATCCAACATGCAGCTAACAATAGTGTTATGATGGCATACAGTGCAATGGTTTGACGTAAATAAAACCACACCTGAAGATGGTACATTAGTGCCGAAACATGTAGTGAAGAGAAAAGTGAAAATGTATGCACTGTAAGACGGTTGGTACAAATACACATCATGAACAGCTAACAATAGCCTAATTCTTTTACATGCATTACAGAATTATATATTTTGTTTAATTATTTCAGTGTTCTTCGAAATTATTATTTAAATATTAAAATGACAGTAGTAAATATTAAGGTAAGAGGATCTTATACGAAAATGGCCGAAAGTTTTAACTGACCAGAAAAATTTGTAATTCCATTTGAGTGTGGTAAGAGAATATTATAACAGGTAAAACTATCCCTGTAATAGGCCATGAGGGCCCATTGGGTTGTGAGACGTCGAGGCTCTCATATTTTCTAGACAATCGGCTCAGAGATAGCGGTAAGGTTATCAACCTTACGCGCCAACCGCCCTTTACCCCCCCCCCCCAGGAAGATTCCTGGTACTCATTTCTGTTAGAGGCTGAGTCGACCCCAGGGCCATAATGCGGCTGGAAGGATTAGGCCAATTGAAAAATTCAGTGACCTCATCCGGAATCGAGTCTGCAACCTGCCGAGTTGTGGCATAGTGCCTCAACCAACTGCACTACCGCGTGCCCCATGTGAATATTATAGAAGGGCGAATTTAAACTTGACTTTCATAGTTGCAGTTACCCTGCAGTGCAGGCGCGTGCCATCAAAAAGTTGACGTTCTGGTGATGTGTGCACGAGAATCAATGTTTCTCTATGAAATGAAATGTGTATCTTGTTGCAATATGCTTGTTTTATACGTGTATTTTATGTGACAAAAATAAATAGAAACTGTAAATTTGTGTTGGTTATTCAGGTCTCTGAAGCCATATTATATTAACGATAATTAATAAAAAATATTTAAACAGCTAATAATAAAAACAAATTTACTGTTCTTATGATAGTAATATTAAATACAACATCAATGCATAATACATTTTATAATATACTCTGTTTAACATATCTCCGAGCTTGCTTTATCATCAGCATCAACATTATTTAAATATATAAATATATTACTTTATTTACTGTAAGTTGGTGTATTATGCAACGTACATGTAAAGATATTAATCCTTATGTGTACCGTAAGGGACCTTATTCAGCAATAGGTTCTTCCTCTGTCAGTTCACCCATTCAATGTATACTCCATCAACTATTCGGACGAGGGTGCGTCATTTTCATTCAGTCACTTAGAAAGTTATATCAGAAGTAGAAAATTATTAGATTTCATTTTAAACACACTGCCGGTATTGTGCGCCGGTCGGAAATTGGGACACGCTTGAAAACAGTAAAGCTATCCCTGTAACAGGCCGTGGAGGCTCATAGGGTTGTGAGACGTCGAGGTTCCCACATTTTCTAGACAATCGGCTAACAGGTGGCTGTGATGTCACCCTTACGTACAGGCCGCCCTTTACCCCCAAGGAAGATTCCTGGTACTAATTTCTGTTAGAGACTGAGTCTCGACGCCAGGGACGTAGTGGGGATATAAGGATTAGGTCAATTGAAAATTTCAATCACCTCATCGGTAATCGAACTGGCGAACTTCAGGCTTGTTACATAGTGTCTCATCGAACTAAGCTATCGCGTGCCCCTTCGGACATACTTACATAGGGCTTTTCTTCTGTCATGTTGCCTGCTCAAGTTATGGCGTAATTTGGTTCATAGAATATTTGGACTCCATCATTTCACCCTCCGGAAAGCTTTCGACAGAGTATAATGGTGACACTACTCATTATACAAATGGTTTCATTCCTTTGCTTTGACAGTATATACGGTATTATAGCTAATGTAGTGTATCTTTAATTATTTTGTTCACAGATCATACCATTATTTTGAGCTATGAGATATTTTGTGGCCAATTTAACCCTAAAGTATTTTCTACAAACCGCAACATCTTTTTCTTTTCTTTCAAGAAATGGTTTTGCTAAAATAAGTATTATGTATTGTTACTTCTTTCGTCCAAATATTGTTCGTATTATAGTCAGCACACCTTCTCATTCTGGGCCCCATTCTGCTTTATTTGTGTTTGATAGTTTTTTGGTCTCCATATTCATAATTTTTCATTTTTGCGTTTCTTATCAGACGCGCTGTTCTGGAGATGTGGAACATGATCTAGGCACGCGAAGCAAGGACCGTCTTTTTTCTGTTATGTACAGCCTATGTTGCTAGTGGAAGAAAAACTCTGAGAGCTAGTTCTGCTTGCAGAAGAATGTTACTGAGACAGGAGTTCGGAGTTCATTCAGGTGAGTAAATTTGGTACCATTGTAATCTACAGTACCAATAAATATGTACCAAAATCGCAACCCTTTAACAGACACCTGCCTAATATCCTTCTCCTTTATGTAATGTAGCATGTCTGCTGAAAGCTAAAATTGTGAACCCGGCAGAGACAGCTGTTGCTTGGGAACGGCTCTACAAACACTCCGGTTGTAAGGCGGTGGCTCAGTAGCCGTCACGTGATGGCAGCAACAGACACGCACGCAACAGGAGAAGAGCTATTGGAAGCGACTTCTTTTGTGCGGTCAGTGTTAAGGTTCTTTAGCGAAGACCAGGTGCCATTACGTGTGAGTCGAGAGAGAGTCTGTAAGTAGCCAGTCAGTTGTGAGTTGAAGCCGGCAATTAAATTCAGAGGAAAGGGAGCGTCCGCCATTGGAAGCCGCTACCAAGCAACGGCTAGTGAGGACGCGACTACGAAACTTGGTTTGAATGTGATTTGCAAAGTTTATTCGAGAGTTGTGTTTTAAAGTGTCCAATAAATCCTATTACCGTCCCAAACGCCGTCTGTAGTCACTCGACCACGTGACAATAATAATGAAGCATTGATAAAATGGGAGCTCTTAAATTACGCACTTTTGGGTCAAAATTGCCACGAATTGTGAAGCACCAAGATGTAAGTTATGCAGTTGGCCAAGATCGAGAGAGCAGATATTTGTTGTAATGTATCGTGCCTATTGTGTGAGTACTGGCAATACTCTGATATGGGTATGTGAATTGTAGTATGCTATATAAAGTAGATGGTTTAGGACTGACTATTTGTGCATGTTATTTGGCGGGGTAGACCAGTCGGTATAGCGACGGGATACTTGCTAGACGGCCGGGGTTTGATTCCCGGCAGGAGCAAGAAATATTTCTCTACTCCACACTGTCAAGATCGGCCCTGAAGCTCACCCAGTTTCCTGTTCGATGGGTACGGGGGTTATTTCTCCGGGGTCAAAGCTGTCTGGACGAGAAGCTGGCAACTCACCTCCATGTAGTGCTGAGTTCAAGAAATGGCGAAGCTATATGTCCACTCCCCCATATATCTTCGTGGAGTACTTCTTAATTAATTAAGCACAAGAACAACTTTATTCTTTTCTGTATTCATGGGAAACGCGGCATAATATCGGCCTCGACGTATAAGTCGATACCACGCGGGACTTGAACGGAATAAGGGGAAAAGCAGAGGAAATTAAGAGTAGGAAAACTTCCATAACAACAGGTTAGATTTCCCTCTGAATTCTCAGTGGATGTACCTTCAGTTCCGTGGAAGGTAATAATTTAGCTTAATTAAATCCTTATTTATTTACGTGTAAACTTAACAAAAGAGAGGCCAATTAAAAATTGTAATAAAGCATATAAGGAATATAATAATGATAAAAAGTTTAAAAAATAGAACAAACTCCATGGCTTTAGTCCGCAAGCGAACTATACCGACCGAGCGACCGCCGTTTGTCGTCATAGTTAGTGCCAACTTTATCGGATAAGGGCTGTCACGTGGTCAGCGTAACGAATCCCCCATTCATTTCGGATTTCTAGACCGGAGCCGCTACTTTTTCATTCAAGCAGCTCCTCAATAATAATAATGTGATGAAAAAGGAAACTGTAAAAATCTCGGAAAATATAAGTGTTAAGATTTATAATATTTGCATTGGATGTACGAGTATATGTTAACCAACTCAGTTCTCAATTCTGAAAATGTTATGTTGCCCTTGCGCTTAATTAATTAAGTACTAAGCCATGAAAACAAATGGGTGGAGGCATAGCTCCAACATTCTTGACCTCGGCACTGGATGAAGGTGAGTTTTCAGCTTCACGCTCTGATCGATTTATCGTCGAGCAATGAGCCCGCGGGACCCATTCGATAGGACACTGGATATTCCCCACTGGGAATAATACTCAATTATTTTCTGATATATGTTATAATTTACTCTTTAGCCCTAAATTATAAGTTTTCTGATTTCATTAACACAAATATTTAATTTCTTTATAAAAAACGCGTGGAATGCCTCGGATTATATAACGTCGAGTACTAATAGTAAGTAAAGTTGTCCTTGTGCTTAACTAATTAAGCACTAAGCCATGAAGGAGTATATGGGAGTGGATGTATAGATCCATATTTTCTTGACCTCGACACTAGTTGGACGTGAGTGGTCAGCTTCACGCCCTTGCCGCTTTACCCCCGGGGAAAGACCCCCCTCCTTACCCGTTGGATAGGAAGCTGGGTGGGCCCCAGAGCCGGTCTGGACGACGTGGAGAAGAGAAAATTTTTACCCGACCCCTCGGTCGTCCAGTCCGTAGCCAGTCGCTATACCAACTGAGCTATCCCGGCTCATATAACGTCGAATAATAGGAAGGTTAATGACTAATGATTTTTGCATGACTGTGGCATAAGCGTCCGTGGCTTAATTTTAGGTACTATCTCAACATTTTCCTGGAGGGTCTGAAGAAAACCACAAAAGACCAGTTAGAATAACCGGTCTCTGGACTGTGATTTAAATCCCGGGTCTCCTGAATACGAGGCAGTATGACGTTGGATTTGGTTTATGGGCCTTCACAATGTTTCAAATAACTTACATTGTTGCAAGACCTTTCAAAAGACTTGAAAAGGAGGGTTTGAAGTAGACGCAATGTAAATCCTTGTAAAGTTGTGGCACGTGTATAAATGAAACCCACATATTCTACTAGAACCTACATACATACACGGTTATTCCTATACGTATACAAAGAAAACTTTTGTAATTTTCCAAAAGTAACATTCTTTGTAGGATATACAAAATGTAATGGATGGGTTACAGCCTGGAATAAGGAAGGGTTCCTTTAGAATGCGAAAAGAATATAGTATTTCGTGACAGCAGGAGAATTACAGAGATTTTCCACGTTTACTACTTAGAGACATGAACTAAAGTAAGAACCATCCAGAAAGAACGAAAAAAAAAGAAAGCAAGAAAATAAAGTAAGAAGGTGAGAAAGAAGATAAATGAGACATAATGAAGTTAGGGTTTAATTTTATGTCCAAATAAAATATTATAAAAAAAGGAAGACACTTTTTATAATTGAGGGCACGCGGTAGCGTAGTTGGTTGAGGCACTGTGCTACAAGTCGGAAGGTCGAGGTTTCGATTCTCGATGAGGTCATTGGATTTTTCAAGTGACCTAGTCCTCCCAGGCGTTCTATGGCCATGGGGTCGACTCAGCCTGTAACAGAAATGAGTACCAGGAATCTTCCTGAGGCAGTAAAGGACGGCCAGCGCATAAGGATGACGTAACTGGGTGGTAAAGGGAGGCCGGCGCTTAAGGCTGACAACCTCATCGCCATCTGTGAACCGATTGTCTACAGAATGTGGGAGCATTGACCTCTTAAACCCTATGGGCCTCCAAGGCCTGTTACAAGGAATGCTTTATCTTTTTTATGTTTAGAATACTACTCATGTCCTCTTGAAATTAGTCTGAGCCGTCCTAATTCATTATTCAGTTTCTTTATTAAAACCGTCACAACACAACAATATTAACGTCAGTGCCAAGTTTGGCTCTGCTACATGTTTCGGCTACCAAAAGCCATAATCAGGCAAATACGAGTACATGACCACTGAACTGCAGTACTAATAAAATTGGATACAATAATATTAATTAGATTAAAATACTTGGCGTAAAAGTACAATAAATTAGACTATATAAAACGAAAGTTATAGTGTGAAACAAGATTAAAATTCTTCAAGTGATGCTTTACATCATCGAGTCAGTTGTCGGTTTTTGCGATTTTGTTGTGTTCCCACGGACAAATTCGAGTATTCTATATTTTTGTGTATATATAATTCATTATTATTTTATGTACATCTTAAGAGACGGGATAGCTCAGTCAATATAGCGACAGGCTATGATCTGAATAGCCCGGGTTCGCTTCCCGGCAGAGGCAAGAGATTTTTCTCTACTCCACAACATCCAGACCTAGTGTGGGTTCCACCCAGTCTTCTATTCAATAGGCACCGGGGGCTCTTTCCTCGCGGGTAAATCTGTCGGGGCGTGAAACTGACCACTCAACTTCATCTAGTGCCGAGATCATGAACAGTGAAGCTGTACATCCGCTCCCAAATATGTCTACTTGGCACAGTGCACAATTTTGCTTTTTACGTTTATCTACATTTTTGTACTTTTCCGTATTTTAACAAATCGCCGATCACAGTGGCCGTATGGACCGTCTTCACCCGCGTTTGTTGTTGTTTATTCTTATTGTGTGCGTTTATTCTGTGTGCAGGTAGCGGTCTTGCGACGGGCTGATCCCCAGTCCAAGGAGTCCTACCGATTATGTATAGATTAAGAAACTGGAAAAGCGACCAAGGTCCACAAGGGCTGTAGAGCCACAGAAAGATCTTACCAACTGCGTGCTTTCATATTAGATACACTTGGCTGCTTTTTACATTCGAAACATGTACTGTATAATAAGATATAAAAAGATAATACGGTTTCTTACATAAATTTGCGTGACTGTTTATCCTACGACTTAAAATAAATACAAACAGGATACAATCTTATGAAACTGAGTCCTTTTATATCATTTCAGTATATAAATTGGATTATTTTTGTGAATTAGTTTCTGTATTCTGTAACTCTGAGCTTCCGTGCCGCATGGTTGTCACATCAGTCTCTTTTCATCTCTTGCCTGGCAGGAAGATGAGGTAGCTGTCAGTCGCACTCGGCAACTCTGGAAGACAAGACTTGACATGGCGTGTGCGCGCAGCCATGTGATATTACGCTGACTATTTCTATTCTAATTGCATATCTTCTCGCTTTCGCTTTTTCTCTCCCCATTTCCAATTCTTCTTGTTCTCCCTTTATCATGTTACATAGCTGACAAGGGGAATCTCATAAGTAACTTTTAATATAAGGTTGTATTTCAAAGAAAACTTTGTGTTGCTTATATTATCAGTGCAAACATGAGAACATTTTGAAGAAAGCAGTTTTCTGGGATTTGGCACCGTGTATATGTGGTGTTAACCGACGTTCCTCCGAAACGTCCTCCGAAACGTCGGTTAACACCACATATACACGGTGCCAAATCCCAGAAAACTGCTTTCTTCATAGTCACCGCCGTGAAAGCCTCAAATCTTACATGAGAAAGTTTTGTTTTATTAATAATTGTGGTATGGCAATAAAAGAGAAGGTAATTTTAAAGTTGGAAATACCCTAATTTTGCTGTTGTTTCTGTTGTTGTTGTTGATTAGGATGGTGGTGGTAACATTAAAAGTGTTGATAAATTTTTTAACCCTTTGGAGCTGTCGGGAGATTAGCTGCAGTTGTACGTAAAAATGCCGATGAGGCATCAGTACTGGGTCAAATATAAATGAAGTCTCTTTTCATCTCTTGCCTGGCAGGAAGTTACCAGTTACCAGAAGTTGCCAGTTGCCAGAAGTTGCCAGTTGCCTTACTGTTTCAGATACGTTATTGTGTGCCCTGAGTCATTGTGACTTTAAGACTGGCGGTTTACGGCCAATCAGTTCTTCTTGGTGAAAAGCCCCTTGAGACTCACGACCATTATTTTTTTTCAACTGAACACCTGCGGTCATAATCCTTATGTAACAACCTCTCTGACGAGAGGATGGGACTGTCGTTTACAATTGCTTCTGGCTTTCGCAAGCGCAGTCATTCTCAGGTGCGAGTCCCGCGGGACTCATGACCACATTTTACTGTTTCAGATTCGAGACTCCCCCAACCTGGAGGGCCGGGTCCCTCTATTTATATCCCTCTGAAACAGGGTGACCCGGTTATTCTCTTAGGTACTGGGTTTGTGTGCCCTGAAGGTCAACCAGGTATCATTTAGAAATCCAGTCAGATTCTCTATACAAAGACGAATCAGCGAATATTGACCAAATTTACTCAAGCTGTAAAATTTCTTTTTTAATTTATTCTAGAAAAGGGTGCCATCACCAGTAACTCAAAGCAGATGTCGAAATTGGACCTCGACTGTTCCATAACGACTTATTTCCAAATAATTTCCAAATAGTGATTCACATGTCATCGTACCATTAAGCGCTATGTTAATAGTGTCGTGAAAGGTAAAGTTGTCCCTGAGCTTAACTAATTAAGCACTGCGCCATGAAGATGTATGGGGGAGTGGATGTATACATCCACATTTTCTTGACTTCGACACTAACTGGAGGTGAGTGGTCAGCTTCACACCCCTGCCACTTTATCCCCGGAGAAAGAGCTCCTGGTACCCATTGGCTAGGAGGTGAGTGGACCCCAGAGCCGGGCTGGACGTTGTGGGGAAGAGAAAATTCTGGACCCTACCGGGACTCGAACTCCGACCCCTCGGTAGTTCAGCCCGTAGCTAGTCGCTGTATCTTCTGAGCTATTTTATGAATATATCATAAAATAGGCAATAAAATATGGAAGAAGATGGCAAGAGAATTAATCCAAATTTCGTTATGTCCACAAAGATAGATCTGAACAAATCTGCGCTGGTCAGGAAACATCCAGGCGGTTTACAGACGCTGAATCACGCAAACGATACTTCGATAGAACAGTTATGCATGCAGCAAAATATTTCACAGGTATGAGGAGCGGAAACTCCACCACATTTAATTGGAAACTATGTTTCGTATTATTGTTGTTTTTTTTCATTGTCCACTAGTACAGAATTTAATTATTTCCCTTAATTAAACCGGTATGAAAAATTCCGACCTGCTTGTTTGACAAGCTGAAGGGAATTTATGAGGGAGGGGGTTTAGGAAACGCAATTAACCGACCCTCGTGGTTTTAAAACATTTTTGGGTAGTATGACAATTGGGAAAAGATGGAGAGGGCCTCACCTGCGAAATGACAACCTACGCGTGTCGTGGTAAAATTTGGTAGAAACTACCGCTGTTATGCAGAGGTGTATCATCCCAAACTGCTAGCACCGCTGTTACGCCGTAGTGCTTTCAGTGAAGAGGCTGTTACGTCGGTGGGTGGGTAGGAACATGGAGACATCTTGGGTACGACGTACCTGAGCTACCTCCAGACTATAACCGACCGTCTGCTTCCTGATCTAATTAGCTACCTCTATCCACAGCTACTCAGTATCACACTACCCGGGAACTGTCACTATGGATTGGGCGACCATTCCAGGTACGGGATTGGAGAACAGGGTATCAGGAAGGGTCTGCACTTTCTTTAACCTATTTGCACTGTGCTGCCACCATACGGTCTCTAACCGTGAAAGTACCTCTTCGGGGAGGAGGTACCGGAATAAACTCAAAACACAAAGGATATGTATTTACATTATTATTAACATCTTGGTGGGATTTTTCAGTTTACCTAATCCTTCCAGCCGCACTATGATCCTGGGGTCGACTCAGCCTCTAACAGAAATGACTACCAGAAATTTTCTTAGGGGTAAAGAGCGGCAGCCGCATAAGGCTGACAACCTTACCGCCATCTATGAGCCGATTGTTTAGAAAACGTGGGAACCTCAATGTCTCAAACCCTGTGGGCCTCCACGGTCTATTACAGGGATACCTTTACTTTTACTTTACTTTTATTAACATCTTACAGTGTTTACAAGTATGAGTCTGAAGTGTATTGAATTTGTTAAATTAATCCTATTCGTCCTACACATCTTAGGCCGGGCCCTACTCATACTCTCTGGCTGTCTGACTACGCAGTAAGGCTGGTGCAGCTGCTCTGCCGATCCCATGGTGTTGCTAGGTCGGGCCCTACTCATACTCTCTGGCTATCTGATTACTCAGTAAGGCTGGTGCAGCTGCTCTGCTGATCCCATGGTGTTGATAGGTCGGGGCCTACTCGTACTCTCTGGCTATCTGATTACTCAGTAAGGCTGGTGCAGATGCTCTGCTGATCCCATGGTGTTGATAGGTCGGGGCCTACTCGTACTCTCTGGCTATCTGATTACTCAGTAAGGCTGGTGCAGATGCTCTGCCGATCTCATGGTGTTGCTAGGTTGGGGCCTACTCGTACTCTCTGGCTGATTACTGAGCAAGGCTGGTACAGCTGCTCTGCCGATCCCATGGTGTTGCTTGGTTGGGGCCTACTCGTACTCTCTGGCAATCTGATTACTCATCAAGGCTGGTGCAGCTGCTCTGCCGGTCTCATTGTGTTGCTGTAGTCTCGTTATGTGGCGGCTCGACTCAGGATGAGGGCGGTGTCTGCTGTGTAAACTTTCACTCATAATATGGCGGTGGCCACAGGCATAGTGCCCAGTGGCATCTCCTAAATGACTCTTGCGTATCCCCGACCTAGGGTACTTAATAGCTGACTTCCACTCGTCAGCTTTTCTGCAATAAGGAATATGATTTTACTATATTTTTTTCGCCAGTGCTGGTTCAGCGTTAACAGCAAAGCATTGTCACGCGTTGGGCAAGCTGTGTTTGTTTGTTTACCGACTTTCTTCGTTGCGATAGGTCGACGGGGCGCCTACGAGTTCTGAAGTTACAAATCACATACAAATCAAATTCAGACTTCGACGTTGAATTGTTTATAACAAAAGTCGAAAGACATTCCTAACTTCGGCAAGCTGCAAAGCTCTGCAACGGCATCCATGTTTATACTAAGATGGTAGACTTGATAGAATAACAACATGCACTGTGTAGTGCTGCTTTTTAGAGAAAGAGTTTTCGATAAAGTTGAATTCAATAATACAAATTTTCTTTTTTATATTTTGTAAGAGGTACTTTTATATACAAAAATGGGGTAGGCATTGCACATCCGGGCCTCTGTAGCACATTCTTATAAACATTCTATTCTATCACATCGTTCACATTGCAATTTTTAAACGTCTCTCTTAACTTAATTCTAAGAATATACTTTTAATATAGATGGTTGAGACACTATGCTACAAACCGGAAGGTCGCAGTTTCGAGTACCGATGAGATGGATTTCTTTCAATTTACCTACTCCTTCCAGCCGCACTATGGCTCTGGAGTTGACTCAGCCTCTACCAGAAATGAGTACCAGGAATTTTCCTGGGGGGTAAAGGGTGGCTGGCGCATAAAGCTGACAACCTTACCGCTATCTGTGAGCCTATTGTCTAGAAAATGTGGGAGCCTCGACGTCTCATAACCCTATGGGCTTTCACGGATAGCTTTACCTTATTTTTTACGTATACTTATTTTCCCTTTTAAAAATAAATTTATGAATTTTGTTTATGGAGTAAAAGACGCCTTGCACAAATATTTTTTGTTCTAGCCTTAAGTGCTCTGTGGTGGACTTTGTGTATTCTTTTTTTGCTGTTCTCAGACAGAATGCCCCTCACTGTTGCCCTTTGGTCCTCGTACAGTTTACAGTCCCAGAAGATATGTTCCTCCGTTTGCAGCCCATCACCACATTCGCATTTAGCCTTGGACACGATGCTAAATCCACTTAAGCTTGCTTTAAGACTGGAGTGGCCAGCTTTCATACGGTTTATTGACACGAAGGCAGAGCGGTTTATGTATATCTCGCGGAACCACGGAGACGAGCCATTCCCTTAAGTACCTTTCAAAGTCGCCTTCTCCTCTGTCCCTCCTGGTGTTCTGACAGAAACTGTGAAGCACCTCTTTGCTTTTCTTTTTCCATTGTGCTTAAGATCTGCCAGTTGTAATAGTGCTTGACTGTCTCTGCCTTCTTTGATTGATTGCTTTACCTCCGAATTAGCTCATTTACTTCAACTCCACACATTACTCCGAAACGTCGGTATCCCCCCTCAAATTACGTGATGTCACAGCCAGGAGGAACATGCTACATGCATCTCCAACCTTGAAAATGGAGGCAGCATTGACCGGCTTTGTATCCTTGCGGTCCGGCTTCGATCTCAGGTCAAGTGGGATTTGTGGTGGACAGAGTGGTAAGAGGGAAGGTTTTTTCGCCAACTACTTTGGTTTCTCCTGTCAATTCTCATTCCACCAACTGTTCAATATTCATTTATCATCCTGTTATCAACACTCTTTAGTCTTGATACTGACAGAGTCGTTGAGTAAAGAAACATTAACAAAATAAGACAGCATGATAAACCTAAACGTCGGTACGCCTACAAAATTGGAAGTGTTAGAACCCAGGGGACCAAAGCCTGAAATAAGATGTAACAAAATTCTGCAGCTATAAGTTACTTCTAGATATCAAAGCAATTTATGTTATTTACAAGGTATCTAATTCAGCGAAACATGTGCCTTGTTTAGTATTCTCATCGTCGGTGTGACATTTTACACTCTTCAGCTTTTATCATTCATGTCTCCTGTCATCAGTACTCTATATTCGAGATGTCAGTTTTTCCAGCAATTAGCCGGAGATTATAATATCATAGGATTAACCCGAATTGAAATGACGTGCTTTTGTTTAGGCCTCCAATGATAATTGAGTGGGAAAATTATATTATATTAAATTAAATTTAACATTTTAAAGACTCTCTTGCAGGTATTAACGAAAACGGATTTAGAGATGTCAATTCCAAATAGAAAACTTATTAAATATTTATATTCGAGATATATCGAACAGTAACATAGACGAGTACTATGCAATTGACTGTCTGTTTTACTTTGTTCATTATTAATTTTCCACTAATTGCATTAGAAACGACTCATGCGTTGTGTAGAGTGACAGATACCCTCTGTACGAGCGTAATACACCGTATCCTATACGGGGTTAGCATCGTAATTGAATCGTTCTCAGTTTCAGCTGCGTAATAAAGCTGTGACACTCTGCAGGAAATAACAAAAGAATAGCTGTCTCGATTAGCGAAAATTTGAAGCGCTTTGAAAGTACATACGACTGTAGGTTATGCGCTTCTCTGTCCATAATTGTTTCCTTGAGAGCAACATTCTTGTAGATTACAAGTATATCAAGGATCAATCCAAATTTCTGTCGTAATATCTCGCAATATACATGGTGATTCACACTGAGGAAACTCCGAATTAATGATTATAAATCATGCAATAATCTGTCAACGAAAACGAAACTTGGCAGATATATATACTTTTGGTAGTTATGGAAGTAGGTGGATTATGGAAGATTTTGAATTTGGTTTCCCGCCTCCTAGAGACACAGGGCGGCGCAACGCTCCGTGCTCGCCGCTAATAATGTAGCCAGCATGTCAGAAGATACAGCAGCATTTGCAGAAATGGCACCAAACATGTAGGCAGGCACCGGACCAGGGTTTGTCAAGTGCGCAGTGTTGACAGGTTTCGTTGTGTTCTGTAAATTATTACGTGAATTATAATTATTCGTGTATTCCTAGAGATACATAGACGATTGAAGTGAGTTTATATTTTTGAGTGGATGATACTATGGGCTAATTACAGTCCGCTCCATACTAATATTGGGGAGGTGCAGGTTTCGAATCTCGAGTGTGGCAGCAATGTTCGTGATTTTCCTCATATCGTAACATTACCTAGATTAGAACATCACCGCTTCCTTTCAGATCCTTTCGATCCATTCGATGATATATGTTCTGAGATATTGACAGCTTCGTAAAATAAATCACAGAGAAATTTCTGAGTAGCTAATATTCGGTCGGGTACTCAAAAAATAGTCCTGCTGTTATCGGTCAGGAAGGTTGTTTTGCGATTACAGAATTTTTCGAAGAAAAGCTTAGAAAGGCTATTGTGTGATGGGCAGCGAATTTCACCTTATTAATAGCAGAGGTCATCCCCCACGCCCTAAAGAATGGGATACAGTATCAATATTACTTATCTCTGACCCGGAATTTGGCTGGCTACAAAGTACGAAAGTTAGAATTTGTGTTTATCGAAGTTGTTGACCGCCTCTATGGCCTAGTGGTCAGAGTTCCTGTCTACATATCCCGAGGTCCGGGTCCGATTCCCGGCGCTACCAGATTTTCTGAGAAATAATGGCTCTGGAACGGGGTCCACTCAGCCTCATGAGGATAATTGAGGAGCTACTTCGAGGAAATGGTGGCTCCGGTCTAGAAAACTGAAATTAACGGCCGTGGGGGTTCGTTGCGCTGACCACGCGACACCCTCTATCCGCTAAAGTTGGCACTAACTTCGCCGACAAGCGGCGGTCACTCGGTCGGTATAATTCGCTTGCGGACTAAAACTACGGAGTTTTTTTGTTTGGAATTATAATGTTTTATGCGTGTTTCTTATTAATGGATGTTTCACAACTCATTGTAATTAAATAAACTAAGAAGCAGTAAGATAAAAAACTACTGTATTTAAAATAACATTAAATACTACGAACTACTTGTGTATACACAATTTTAATATTAATCACGTCTGCCAATGTGTTTACTATACTGCGTTTAGGAAGAAAAAATACAGTGTCAACAGACCGTAGGAGATCCGCATAATTTCATCTTAGTGATATGATGGGCGTGTCGTATACTTTCAGGAGTTAACATATGAGATTTCTATACAAAACATGTTAACAGTGTGTAGATTCATTTAATGAAAACCGGTCATATGAAATGGTTTCAATAAAACGAATCGTCGAATTATAAAATTATATTTATTCGTTTGGGAACAAAGCGAGAAATAAAATTAACTAAAATAACAATAACAATAAAAGTTGTAAAATATGTTATGATATGTAGTTTTATGTACAAAAATAAATGAACAGACTGTACACATATTATAAGCCATCATAAAGCTAATTCTTCATTTTAGACTAATCGATATCTGTTAGTGACCACACTCTACAGATGTAGCACCAACAACTTTATGGGCTCTTACATTTTTATTGTCGTTTATGCTTTAATACAGAGATACAAATACGTCTGAGCACTCGTATTCACACGGTTAGGACTGTTACAAGGAAATCGCTTTTTATACGTTTATTGTATTTCTTTATGTGTTGACGTAATTGCGAATGCCTAACTGACTAGTTAGTTAGTTAGTTATTGGAGAGGGTGGGTTTCCCCATGCACTGAGATATGTATTGGTCCATTGTGCTTCCCTCTATGATTTCTACCAGTCTCTATATCCTACCGGTACTGGTGCTTACCATCAGTCCCGCCCAGCCAGCGAGACCGGCTCTACTAGCTGAGAGGTATCTATAATGCCTCCCCCATCTACCAGAGGTATTAGAGACTGCTGTTGGGCGGGAAACGTCCGTTAATTTGGCTCAGTGACCTCCTTTGGAGATATGAGGTTCTTTTACGTGCCGTAAAGCTACGACACGGGACCCACGGCTTAAAGTCCCTCCCGGAGGACTTGTTCCCTGAATTTTTCCGCCCTTAAAAATTCGACGACCTCCGCCGGGTATTTGAACCCGCGTACTACGAGTCATGAGGTGGGAACGTTACCTCTAGACTACGGAGGCCGCTTAACTGACTAGGAAATTGTTATATTAAAATAGCCGGGCGTGCAAAAGGGGGTTAAGTCCTTATAACCCTGCTTCGCATTCGAGAGATCTTATTTATCTGTGGCTCTACAGTCCTTTGTTGGTCCTTGACTGCTTTTTCAGTTTCTTAATCATATCCACAGTTGGTCGAATGAGGGGGATTAGTGGAGGGCTCTTGTGAACACGGTAAAGAACCGCCGGGTTCCATTAAATTCTGGGAAGTTCTTGAGTAGCTGCACAATTGGCGGCTTCTCAAGAAGGGCTCGGCTCCATGAGTGAGTGAGTGATACACAGTTGGTAGGAGCCTTTGGACGGGGATCAGCACGTTTCAAGGTCGCTAGTTACACAGAGAACAACAGAAACATAGAATAAACGAACACACAGATATCCATGCCTTGAGTGGGATTAGAACCCACAATCCCAGCGTTCGTGCGAGCGGAGACAGTTTATGCCTTACACCGCGCGGCTACTGTGGTCAGCGCATTCGAGAGATACTGGGTTAGAATATACATCTGGAGACGGACTATCATGACTGAAAAATGTACGTGTTTTTCTTCAGCCTTCTAGGTAAATGCCGTGCTCGTATTTCAACTTAGACCAAGCTTGGTTTTCCGAGTCCTCACAAAGTAATTATTTATTAAATATCTGATCACTCGACGTTGTATAGTCTGTGCTGCTGAAAATGTAAAATAAAAAGTAAAACATGTTAAAAGAAACGGCGTTGATCTTTATATCCGGGGTTTCATGTCTTACCTGGAACTTAGCTTGTTAAATGTAAGGAAAGACGTTTTGTTCAAGATTAATCTAATATGAACCTAATTATAAGAATTTGATTTGTTTCATTCTGGTACGTCACACTAACAATATTATAAAAGATAAAACAACTCCGTCCAGTGTGACTTTTTAAGTTTTTACTACTTAAATTGTTAACACCCTTACATGTTTCCGCCCCTATAGACCATCATCAGAGGGACATCGATACTCTTTGGAAACCGCTATCACAATGGGTGTTCTGAATGTTAAAATATATACACATACACGTACAATATTTGTAATGCAGAATATATACAAAATCCAAAGTTTTCACAACTGCAGCGGTTGTCTTGGTATATTAAAGTTTTTTAAAACTTTTGTTATTTAAGTTAAAATTTATAAACCAAATAGGTTCGTGTCCCTTCTCTTATAGCCTTTCTTGACGGGAGCCGAACTTGTGCTGTGTTGTTTTTACAGTACGCCACGAACAATCACAGGACGATATCAAAGAACCTCCTTCTCAAGAAAGACAGGCGTCACAAGTTCGGCCCCCGTCAAGAAAGGCGATAAGAGAAGGGACACGAACCTATTTGGTTTATAAATTTTAACTTAAATAACAAAAGTTTTAAAAAACTTTAATATACCAAGACAACCGCTGCAGTTGTAAAAACTTTGGATTTTGTATATATTGTGCATTACAATCATTGTACATTATACATTCAGAGCACCCATTGCAATAGCGGCTTCCAATGAGTATCGATGTCCCTCTGATGAGGGGACCGAAACATGGAAGGGTGTTAAGAACGGAAGTAGTAAAAACTTCAACAGTCACACTGGACGGAGTTGTTTTATCTTTTATAACTAATTATAAGAGTTAAGTGACGATTGAGCCGGGTTAGCTCAGTCGGTATAGTGACGGGCTACGGGCTGAACGGCCGGGATTCGATTTCCGGCAGGAGTAAAAGACCGGATATGGAGCCCAGCCAGTCTCATATTCAATGAGTACCGCTGGGGGCTCATTCCTCTGAGCTAAATCAGTTGGTGAGTGATGCTAACCACTCACCTCCATCTAGTGCCGAGATCAAGAATCCATGTAGTTATAACTCGATTCCTCATAAACCTTGATGCCGTGATGTTTAATTAATTAATTAAGTCCAGGGACAACTTTAGCTTTTAGTGCAGCGTATTTTCATGCACTGAAAGGCAAGAAGGCAAAGCTATCCCTGTAACAGCCCGGGGAGACCTATAGGGTTGTGAGACTTCGAGGTTCCCATATTTTCTACACAGTCTGCTCACAGATGGCGGTTGGATTGTCAGACTTGCGCGCCAAGCTATCCCTGTAACAGGGAAGGGAGACCCATGGGGTTGTGAGACGTCGAGGCTCCCACATTTTCTAGACAATCGGCTCACAGATAGCGGTGAGACTGTCAGCCTTACTCGCCGGTCACCCATTACCCCCAGGAAGATTCCTGGTAATCATTTCTGTTAGAGGCTGAGTCGACCCCAGGGCCATAGTGGGGCTGGAAGGATTAAGTAAATTGAAATATGAAACAATTGATCTGTGTTGCCCATGATTGAGTTCCTCTGCTTTAGACGAGTCGCAACTGGCAAAGATGGACCCTTTGAAGACTGAGGCAGAGTCAGAGTCAGTGTCGCTTTACGACTGGCAATTTACCGTCAATCAGTTCGTCTTGGCGCCAAACCTCTTGAGCACTCTTGAGGATCATGACCAGAGTCCTTTTAAAAGAGAGAGAGGGAAGAGAAAGAAAGTGGGAAGTAGTGAGTGACACTACATTTGGAGGGAAGGACAAGAAGCTGTATTTTCGGTGTTGAAGGTTTCCAGGCAGTGCCCGCTTGTCCTTCTGGTAGAGGCAATGCTTATGATCGGAACTATTGTTTATGACTTTGGAAGTACTGCATTATAGTGAAATTTTGATCTAAGATTGAGAGGGCTGCATTCGAGTGAAATTTTGATGTTGCCATTGGGAGGGCTGCATGTGAAGCATGCAGTGCAACGTAGTATTTTTGTACTACCTCAGAATTTGCTACAAGACCAAGGAAAACCACGGAAGATCTTGATCGAGCTGACTGCTCGCAGGACCTTCCTGATGTATTTTTAATTTATTTTAAGTAATAAGGTTTCAGTTCATACCTCAGATTAGAAATATTACGTCTCCGTTATAAAGACCGCTATATTAGTATTGCTAAGAGAAAATGTCGCTGTTATGGGGACAGACATATGAAAAAATAGAAATACACTCTGTGAGTAGAATGCAGTTTCATCATGTTAAAGCATGTGGTACATATAGTAACCATTGGACACTAGAGGGTTATGTAAGAGGACTGGAATATCAAATACCCTCTTATACATGAGGGTGATTCTTTCCCCCTCCCCTTTTGCAACTGACATCTGATGAAACTTTCAATTTGTTCATAAACTTCACTTTGTACATACAATAATCCTAATCTCAATCAAACTCGCCCCCAACCCCACAAAATTATCCTTACTAAAGTTTGTCTTGTTGAAAAAACGTTTATGGAGAAAGAATGAGTTACTTTTCTTTTTGTTCCGCCCTGAGAAATGAATGACGCCATCCCAGCGTGCGGGTGGCGAGAGTTGGTCTTGGGAGGGGCTGGTGGGTGTGGCAGGAAGGGGAGTCTGAAGGAGAAAAGAAACCGCAGTCGGTTTTGCCTATTTTCTTTGAATGAAGAAGAGAAGACAACGTAAGTTTCCGCCTAGTTAACTCTCTCGCGAAGACCTTTAAGTTATCAAGTCTATGCACAGAGAATCATAAGGACGCTTGTCAGACTTCGCCCACAGAATCAGAGTCATCCCTGCACTGAACTGTTGACTACAGCAAAAAGTTACTCATTAATGTGAACCCGAGTCATACAGTTGAATCCTTCCTTTTAGCCTACTCTCATAAAAGGTAACAGGTAAAGTGGTCCCTGTGCTTAACTAATGAAGCACTATGCTATGAAGGCGTATGGGGAGTGGATGTATAGATCCACATTTTCTTGACCTCGACACTATTTGAGGCGCATGGTCAGCTTCACGCCCCGGCCGCTTTACCAGCGGTACCTATTGGATAGGAGGCTGCGTGAACCCCAGAACCATCGCTGTGCGCTTCCTCTTGTGACCAAATTTTAAAATATACATAACTGTTTGCAGCTTACAGTGAGACACCCTAATCAAGCACTTTTAAATGTGTAATCAGGCATGTTAGGTTATAAACTTCTATAATAGCAAGAACGACTGTAACAAACGTAGCTGGAATTTTTTGATTAAAATGAAGTTAGTAATTAAATTTCGTTCTATTTTAAACCACAATATGTCACATATAGGGCCGTGCCTGCAGACACTCATGATGAACAGAATACAGTAAAATGGAATACAAGATAATGCGAGACATTATAACAGTAGACGGTTTCTGAATGGGTTTCCTGGAAAGATGACACGCGTCAGCCAACATAGTGAAGCTTTTTATTTCTAAACGACAAAGGAAAATGGCTAATGTCATGACCAGTCTTTCTTAGTAAATCAGGAAAAAAAAACAGTTCTTTTCGAATAGCGTTAATAGGACCGTCTGCACAACAATAATATCCACAAACAAAATCGATGCTAACGTATCAACATTCGTTTATTAGGCAAAAGTGTTCGCTACATATGCACAAGTTTATCATTAAGCCAATCTATAAGAATTCGATCTTCATTCTTGAATTGTGTTTCTTAATATGGATGCATATTGTGACATGTCAACGCATTGCCAGGCAACGACTCGATAAACAGCCCGCGATACGCGCACACAACAATAGGATGAATGTTTATACCTCGTTGCTATGCAACAGTCAGCGCGCCAATGAACTGGCGAGGTAGCTATCACGTGACTTTGTTTTATGTGTGGTCTGCGCTAAGCAACAATACAGATTGTGTTTTCTGTGTTGTCCTTGTGGGGTTTATATAACGAAGACATGTTGTAGTTTGGATTAGTAAGGAGTCAAGGAGGGTTCAGCAGTTAAGAGTACAAGGACGAGAATGTAGCGTGTTCTTGGTGAACTGTGAATATTGAGTACAGATTAGGACAGATGAGTAAAGAGTGCATGATTTATTTCAACCGCCTTCCAGTGCATACACTCATCTATGAGATGAGTGTATGCACTGGAAGACGGTTGGAATAAATCATGGACTTAAATCAGTGCAACAGGACGCTAAAATATAACATGAGTAAAGAGTGATTGAAGACGAAATAACAAGAAGACTTCATAATGATTTGAAGCGCTAGTGTCTGTGTTGAGATCCGTTGCCAGGAAACGACTAGTGAAGACGGACAATCCTGGTGCGTGTGTGTATAAATCAGCGATAGCGCTGTATTAAGTGTAATTAAGAGAGAGAGAGTGTAACCGAAGTGCCAATAAATCCAAGCATCCAAACTAGAACCCGTTATTTTATTCACCCGTACCACACTATACGTGACAATATTATTATAATATTTTACCATTTGATAGCGAATGCAACCTTTTCCTTTTTAAATATAATCTAACAAATACTCACAAATGTAATTTGTATGTGTTTATTCCTGTTGTTAGACGGTCATATTAACGCTATTGTATGGTACGACAGAATGCATACCACGAAGGTTCTTTTCGAACCTGAGCCGGTACACAGGTGATTCTGACTGAGATTTTTCGTGATTTTCCTCAGTCCCTGATCTAAAATACTGGGATAGTACCTCAATTAGGTCACAAAATTTTGTGTCCGCCTCCTATGTATCATAATCCATATGAACCATAGCCTTTAGGTGGCGCGTTAGTGCAAACTGTGGAGTAACACTGTGTTATTGCGTTGGGGAAAAATAAAATGCTAAGTTATTACTCAATAACTGAAGTAAGCAGTTACTTCATATTTACGGGTTGCAATGAAATTTGTTTTTATCTGATGCTGTCTATTATGAATGAGGATTTCATGGGTTTATCCATTACTCCAACGCTCAGATAACAACTTCAGTCAGATCATGGCTATTGCTTCAAGTTTGTTCCCAATTCAGCGTACATAGCAGAAGAAATTGTTACATTCTGTTATGCGTAACCCAGGCAATTGAAACCATGTATTAGTGTTTGAAATTAGTATGAAAACCAAAATTTCTAATTCTTGAGAACCCTAAACTGCACAACAGTATTAGTGAGAGTTCTTAAATCCTGTTTGTATAATTGCAGAGTTCTGACAACAGAGAAACAAAGACAAAGAAACATAGCCAATAAATCTGACCAATGAATGGTAATCAGAAAAGTAAAATTTTCATTGTACTTAATTAATTAAGCAATGGATCTCAATGGCAGTTACACTAATTAAGTATAAATTATGAAGTTATTAAACTATTATTACATATATGCTTTATGTTTTATATATATATATATATATCCAAAGGTGTCTCCACCTTGACGTGGTGGTGGGGTTTGCCCGACTCTGTGACCTTGAGAGCTATGCCGGCGGTAGCTTAACTACCGGTAGGGTCAACCATGCCGGAAACATCAAAGGATAGAATCCAGACTAAGAGAGATACTCTGGTGCTCCAGGTTGGTGGTTGGGCGTGAAGCTAACAACCTCATCCTGTAAAAAGAATTTTGTTCAGAAACCTAACAACCAGCCTCGGGTCATCATGCGTGGGTCCATTCCTATGGCAGCTCACATTGGTTGTGGAGACTGGTTGTAGAGGAGGCCAAGGCTCACCCAGGGCTGTAGTGCCGAGTGATTACATATAAATAGATTGTTATGGCGAAACCCGATTCTTGTGTGAGATAATTAGAAATAAATATGAAGAAGTGGCTTCCTGTTCACCTGAGCCAGCCCAGTATCAGACACACTAGGTAGGTAGGTAGACCTACATTATACAGGATGTCCCAGGAGGAATGTGCCAAACTTCGGGAGGGTGTTCCTTATGTTAAAGTATGCCGATATAACCCAAAACACCTATGTCCAAAGTTGAACGGTTACGGAGATAATGGCCCAAGAAAAGTGTGGTCTTCTGGCAGGTCCAAGCACTGTACCTCGCTGTACCTCTCAGCTGAGAGCCCTTATCTATGTTTGTCCTTGAGTGCGATGATACTCCCTAGCCGTGCTTATGTAGTTGGCTCATACCAGAACGCGCAGTCAGCACGTTACGTCATCGCTCGCCAGTCATGTGTTATGTATACTGCTTGGAAACCTAAGGACAATTATGACATGGCGAGCGAGTATTTTGTACTTCAATTTTATGGCTTTCCGTCACTCACAAGTTGGTTTGATGTTACGTACATTATTAACATTACAGAATCCACATATTCCTGCCAGTTTTAATATGTATTTTGTAATCAACAAGTGTGTAACCCCGGTCAAAGTTTGACACTTCTCGGGCCATTATCTCCGTAACCGTTCAACTTTGGACATAGGTGTTTTGGGTTATATCGGCATACTTTAACATAAGGAACACCCTCCCGAAGTTTGGCACATTCCTCCTGGGACACCCTGTATATGTTAAGTGGTTAGACGACATTGATAGTTCTACTTTACTGGAATGTAGTATTTTTTGTGGGGGGGGGAGGACCTTGTAAGAAGAATGTTTCGCTGCAAGCAACAGACTTTTTAAAAACAAACAGAGTTCTAGGAAATGAAATATAACATTGTTTTCATGTTCTCATTTACATTGTAACAACAAGTAAAATGAAACATAAAAAGAAACACACAGTAAACCAAAGTTATTTTGTTTTATAAAACGTGAACATAAATTTACATTATTACAGGTTCTAGAAAGAATTATGTTATCATTTCTGAAGTAAACAACAAGATTATCTCCTGAAAATGAGTTTACTGAAAGAAATTCTAATTTTTCTTTAGGTTTTACTGCTATGAAACATTATATAGGAAAGGTAGGATTTCTTGAAACTGTAATTATGCTGAAAGGAGTTACGAAGAATGTTAAGACTTCTGATTACTTCGCCAAGTAACAAATTTATTAACTTGCAGAAATCTGTTTTCTTTAATTTTCTTCTAAAACGCTGAAGTGCACTGGTAAGGTAGTATGATTTACTGGCTATGGAAATAGAATTAAATAAATTCTACGTCATACGCAGCAAATAATTGCATTATTTTTAAAATTAAGCTAAATTCAACTTAAAAACTTTCCATAGAAGCGTCTTACTGGGAACTAGAAGGGCAATCTATTGAATTTTTATAAATGATGTACTTAGAAATCGATGTACATGTGATTTCAATGACAGCATGACTTCAATGATGGTGTCGATGATGGTTTATTTTACGACGATGTCGATATCTCAGAATGAATAGCGCCAACTAGCAAGATAATTAGTAAATAATGAACTGAAAGGGGTCTGGAAGGAAGCGGTGTTGGCCTTAGATACAATCCCGTTATTTTTCTGGAGGAACTGACAAACATCACAGCATAACTCGGTCAGGATACCCGGTGTTGTGGCCGAGATTCGAACCGAACACGACCCGAATGCAAGTCTAGTGGGTCACCATTATACCAGCCTGCTGGATTGATGATAATTATGATAATGATAAAAGTAATAATCGATTTTGAATAACGTATTTTAATATTATCCTCCTATCTACATAATGTGGCATGTAGATCCGTTGATAAGCTGTGACTCTCTAAACAACGACCGTTTCTGGGCAACGACTCTGTAAACACGTTACCGCTGCAAGGCATAAGCACGGAATGACAGAATTACTTTTGGAAACGGGTTGTTTCTACGTGATCCGTGCCGAGATGTTATAAGCAAGGGACGAAGTCAGTTTTCAGTCAGTTCTGTACGGGAGGCTGTGAAGAAAAGTGTTAATTGCAAGAGTGGTCGGTTAAAAGTCTGGCTGTTGACCAGAAACGGCCGTTGTTTACAGATCCACCGCATAGCAATGGGTCTATACGCCACATCATATTTTCGAAGGTATTTTCCCTTCCTACAATTTTTGTATGAATTTATCGTTTTCTCATTCTTGCCACATTCCCAGCCAATCGTAATGCTCCCTGATTTGTTCAACCTCATATTATGTTTTGAATAACACAAATTAAGAATCTTCTCGTTATGCAATATTTTCGTCCTTTCATCGTTATCCCTGTTAGGTCCAAATGTTTTCCTCTGGACCATGAACTCAGTCTCACTCGGTCTAGGTAATGTCGATTCACTGGTTGAATTAAGAGTTACGAAGGATTAAATTATTTACGTATTTCTAGGTACTATCCCAGTGTTCTTTTCTGTGGACGGATTAAGATAAATTGGAGATAGTTTTGTAGCAGTCAGAGCAGGGATACCTCAGTCGGTATAGCGACAGGCTACGGGCTGGATGGACAAGGTTCGATTCCAGACGGGGATAAGTGATTTTTCTCTACTGCACAGAGTGTAGACCTGCTCTGAGGCCCACCCAGCCTCCTATTCAATAGGTTCCGAAAGCTCTATTCCCTTAATTAAAGCGCATATGGCGTGAATCTCTCCGTTAGTGTTTAGGTTAAGAAAGGTGGCGCTATACCACCATTCCCCCATAAGTCATCATGGCATAATGTTTAATTTATTAAGAACAGGGGCATATTTACCTTACATGGTAGTCAGTTTTCCGGATGAGACTCGAAGACGGGACCTTCAGTAATTCAGACAGGACATGAGTGATATGTATGACGCTGTGATGCTCGGTTCTGGGAAGATATTCTAGTCGGAAAGCATATTCATAGCCAAACAGTTAACAACCTCACGTTATACCCATGAGATACCTTGAAATGTAACGTCAGCAGTAGGAGAAATAATTCAATTACTTCAACTCTGTTCCGCAGAAGTGTTCCTCGGAAAAGTACGTTGCTCAAAGAATCGATACGTATCGAGAGAGGTGTAATTTATGTGAATGCATCGTGACGAAACGAACGAGGAGGGAGGGAGGCGGGATCTTTAACGACGAAGCCATTTTCCCCTCCTGTAATGGGTGCCACCGGGTTCAGTACATTTATTTGAAAATGACGTCATTTTGTGACAGTGCTGCAGTGCTATATCTTTCCTTTCTGCCGTGAAAGTTTCTCAGGTTTAAGAGAGTGTGATTTCTTTCATTCCTTATTTCCTGTACCTTCCATTTTCACTCCTTATTTAATTCCATCAGCTAATGGACAATGTTACTACCCACCAGATGTGTCTGAAATGAGAACACACAAACATATAATAACTTGTCATCAAACATGGAAAGGCATCTAGCTACAACAAGAAATATTTGTGTAGCCCCGTTAATGGTTCCATTAGGATAGAAACAATCAGAAATATTGGACATTGAAAAGGTACTTCCAGCGTCATAAATAAGCTGTAAAAGAAACCATAAGTTAGACCTTTTATTTGGTTCTTATAAGAGCTCCCCCCCCCCGAAAAATAATGTGCATGGAACTTATGTATCCAATATCCCAAACAAACAAACCATGAAACAAAGAGACACATATATCTTTATATACACAGAAGTATAATAATCTCATTGCTGCAAAAGCTTCCTTATATCCGTATTTATCTGTGTCATAAAATGTTGAACTGTTATTTTTTTTTAGAAATTTTCATATATTTATACGGGCGCTATACTCCATTCGAGATGCGTGCGGAGTAAGTGTAAACAGAATACGGGCTGCACGCGATAGCGAGTATGCTTTTTATTGGCTAACTAGCCCGGCAAGTTCCTTTCGCGCGGCACACACAACGTCTCTGTTCATTGCAGCAATAAATAGTACCTTAAATTTGTACGCAACCCGATGACTGAGGTTCTGACAGCAGTGGCTACTGTATGTAACGCCGTGTAGTCTAGTAGAATTTCACCGGCGTTTCGGAGAAACATACAGCCTTAATCTTCAGAGAGGCCGCGCCATAGCTCAAGAGGTTAGTCGCTGGCTTCCCACCGCGGCGGCCCGTGCTCAATCCCGGGTCTGGTCAAGTGGGATTTGTGGTGGACAAAGTGGTCTTGGGACAGGTTTTTTCCGAGTACTTCGGTTTCCCCTGCCAATCTTCATTCCACCAATTGCTCCACAGTCACCCTCACCTATCATCTGGGGCTGGTACAATAGGCCAGAAGTGGCTGCAGTACAAGAGACTTAGTCCCACGCCACTAGCAATAAAAAATAACCTTCAGAGAGGGAGGTAAAGTTATATGCTTTTTTATTGTTGCTTTCTTGTTCGACTTACGTTCCCACTCTGAAGATGGAAACGATATGTTACTCCGAAATGTCGTTTTGACCTCTAGTGAATTATACGATGTTGAAACCCGGAAGATCGTACTCTTCAGATTTCACTATAATTTTATTTTTCCAATTACCAATCTTCGAAACAATAAACTGCAAACAGGCCAGCAGACATTCACAGGATGAACGGTTTCCCATTCAGGATTTAATTTAGAGGTAAGGGAACCGTCGGGACAACGAAGTAAATTGAGTTTTAATACAGGTGATTAAAATAAATAAAAGTATGATTAGTTTAATCAATTTTATTTCTTCATTCAGCCACTGTATCTTTCGTTCCCAAGGATCAGCATCAGGTGGTTTTAACTAAATAAATAAGTCTATATATTACCATCAAATTGCAAATTTAAATGGATAAATTTTTACAATAAAAATGTCGTAACAAATTCTTGTGTCAAGTGATAAAATATAAGACATAAATGGTAGTGCCTCTCTTAAATTTAAAATGTTAAAACAGGGTTTATGTGGGTGGTTATGAAATGTGGCGCAGGAAGGGCATATGTAAAATAAGTAAGTAAAGCTATCCCTGTACCAGGCCGTGAATGCCCATAGGGCTGTGAGACGTTGAGGGCCCCACATTATCTAGACAATCGGCTCAAAGATGGCGGTAAGGTTGTCAGGATTACGCGCCGGCAGCGTTTTACTCCCCGGGAAAATTATTTAATTAATTCCTGTTACTCATCTGTGTTAGAGGCTGAGTCGACCCAAGGACCATAGTGCGGCTGGAAGGTTTAGATCAATTGAAAAAATCCAGTGACCCCATCGGGGACTTGAACCCACGACCTCCCGGTTTGTAGCACAATGTAAGTTATGATTTGTTGTTAGTTATGCACTTACGCACGTAAGGATGTGCAGGGTTATGTATAGTGTATTGTGCTGTGTTAGTGAAGAATAATGTGTATCATTGATTTAACATAACATGATGCAAATAAGAAGCTCTGGGAAGAACTAATCGCCTACTTCCTTCTGATACGTACACGTTGCGTGTTCATCTGTTTTCGTTGTAACAATTTCACCGAGCCGTTGCCTAGCAACATTAAAGGATACACATACAGGCACACAGGCAGACGGGAGGGGTTTATGAATTGCGCCGTTCACATAGACTCAGATGCCATAATATACATGTCAAATTTCATAAAGACTGATTCAGGCATTCAAATTAATGAGGGGGATCATGCAAACCTAATTTAGGAATGTTAGTGGGGTGGGACTAAGTCCCTTGTACTGCGACCACTTCTGGCCTATTGTACCATACTTTGGGCAAGTAGGCTAACAAAAATAATAAATAAATATAAAAAGGAATTAGTTAATCGTGGTCGTTATCACGCGCTCAGGAACATACACACAGAGCAAGGAGATAGTTGTCGTGGCAAATGCTTGAATTCCCGACCGGTTTCTAGAACAGTATACACGGACTTCAGAGGTCCAGTTGTAGGTGAGCCAATTGGTGAATTATTACGTTACGTTTATGTGGAAAGACTTATCTGTAAAGGAACTAAAGCGGAAACCATAAAGATGGCTGGAACACAGGAACGATTCCACTGCCTATATGAAACATTGCTGTCAAAAGTAAAAGTGCAATCAGTTCTGTTGTCTTAATTTATTACAGCCTCCCCCCATTTGTATCCAAGAGTTGAAATGGTAAACAGAAAGAAAATAGTAAGAATGAGAAGATGACAGGAAGCAAAGGATGATGGAAACAGTGAATAGGAAGGGGTAGGAAAGAATTAAGGTTTATAAACGGGAGACAACTGGCTGCAACAGAACTGAGAAGAAAACAGACATAAGTACAACAGTCTTTATTTGGGAAATGTTTGATTTACTGATGGTTTGTGATGAAGGGATGAGAAATATGGAGTACAGAAAGTGAATACTTCATCATGTTTCTGGTACAACGGCACATAAAAGATGATGATTTCTCAGCTTTTGATATCCATTTACACAAATTTGAAGTTATATTTCTGAAAAAACTAAACCCGCATATTTCTGCATTTCTTCTCTTCCTCCTCCTGTTTCTGCTGCTACTACTACTACTACTACTACTACTACTACTACTACTACTACCACTACTACTACCACTACTACTACCACTACTGCCACTATTATTACATTACCAGCGCAGTCGGTATTGCGAATGGCTACGGGCTGGACGACTAAGAATTCGGAGTTCGAGTCCCGGTATGGGCAAAAATTTTCTCTTCTCCATGTTGTGCAGACCGATTCTGGGGCCCACTCAGTCTCCTATCCAATGGATACCGGGGTTCTTTCCACGGGGGTAAAAAGTCAGGGGCGTGAAGCTGACAACTCACCTCCAAATAATGCCGATGTCAAGAAAACGTGGATCTATACATCCACTCCCTCATACGCCTTCATGGCATAGTGCTTAATTAGTTAAGCACAGGGACGACTTACATTACCACTACCACAACCACCATCATCTTTATTCGCGTACTTTATTTTGTTGTAACTTTTCTAAGTTCCGGCCAAATTATCAACGAAAATGAAATGTAAAAAATTACCTTTAATACATGGTTTAAAAATTGAAGCTGTGTGTACCACGTATTTATTAATTTTGTTATTAATACTGTTGTTGTTATAATTATTGATGGACATGTAATACACATGGGGAGGTGTAAGATATCAGTCTGATATCATGAAGAAAACAGGCTAGTTGATAGACCTAATTGAAAGGGAGATGATAAGATTGAAATGGAACTGAAAGTAACAGGTTGGGAGAATGTCGACTAGTTCAATCTGGAACAGGACGGGTGCAAAGTGGCAGGCTTTTGTGAACAGGGTAATGAACTCCATTCCAATAATAGGCAGGGAAATTCTTCACCAGCTGAGCGACTGTTAGCTTATCAAGAAGACTTTGTTTTGGTGTATCGTGTCTATTCTGTGAGTATTGATATTTTGAAGTAGATATATGATGTATACGTGTAGTATGCTATATAAAGGGGACTGTTTCTGAATATTTGGTGTGTTATTTGTGGGAGATTGAGTTATTATTCGGCCTCAGTATATCATTCTGTAACATGTAGGATTGGGAAGGAATACGGGAGAAAGCAGGGGAAACTAACAGTACGAAAATTGTGTAAGAAAGATGAGACTTGATGTTGAATTACGAACCGTTACGTTACATCTAATGTAAGTTCTATATGTGAGAATTGGTTGCTATAAAAAGGCACCTTTATATGGAGTGCCTTGAGTCTTTCGTTTTCTGTGTCTGTTAATACTGGGTTCAGTAGAATAGGTGCTTCACATGCTGTATAAATGCACATAACCTCCAAAAAAAAAAAGACAGTTCTATGGGCGGTGTGGTTTTAATAATGACAGATTGATTGGCACAAGAAACTTGTGGTATTGATTTGCAAAGCAATGAAATGTGACGACATCTCCATATTCTGACTGGGCTTCGTAATGAAAATATTCAATATTTACAGTGAGACGCGTCTGTGCGCGCCAGAGGGTTATTGATTGAATTGAATTGAATTCCTATTCGCTCAACCGAACCTTTGTGTTGCCACAGGTTTTGGAATATGACCTGAATATTTTCTTCACGGTCTCTGCAATGCTTCTTTCAATTGAAATACAATATTCAGGATGGGGAATTAATTTAAGAACATAAATTTCAAAGGAATTCTGGTTTCATTCTCAGATTCGTGTGAGTGTATTATCGCTGCACGTATGGCTTTTATATTCATCGATTTGTATTAATACTACAAAACATATGAGCTGTTTTTCAGTCTTACATCTTGAAGACGTATGGGGGAGTAGAGGTATAATTCCACCATACATGATCTTCGCGCTAGATGGAGGTAATCCCTGGCCGCTTTACTCCCAGGAAGAAAGTCCCCGATATCCATTGACTAGGAATTTGGGTGGTTTCCAGAGTCGATCTAAACGCCATACGGAAGAAAAGTCTCTTACTGCTGCAGGCAAGAGAACCTCGATTCTTTGGCCGTCCAGTCGGTAGCCTAATTACTGTACCAACTTATATATCTCTGCTTCAACCTGAATTCGCACTTTCACATTTGCATAAGAGCTTCTTCAGCTCTTCTGTTTATAGAGCAATAACGTTAAGGAACTGGGATAGCTCAGTCGGTATTGCAGCTAAGTTATTGGGCTGGACGTCAGAAGAATCATCGATGGATTCCCGACACGGACAAGAGATTTTATCTTATCCACAGCCTCCATGCTGGTTCTGGACCCCAGCCAGTTTCCCGTCAAGTGGATCCTGGGGCTAACTTACCGGGGTCAAAGCGTTCGGGAGTCAAACTGACCACTCATGTCCACTGAGAATGCATGGAGATTTTCTTTCACTTCTCCATCCGTCCTCAAAGAGCGCTGCATAGTTTAGTTACGTTGAACATACACTACCGTCTTCAGTGTAAGTTGAGACATACTGAGCCTGTTCTTAACATGAGCAATGGCCTCTCTTTAATAGACAAGCCTATTAGCGCCCTGACAACTTGTAGTAATGAGGGTTGGGCATAAGTCTATTTACATGTCTGTCTCTACCGCTCCTGCAAGCCTATTATACCTTGCAACTTTCAGTACACGCGCGCTAGCAAGACGACTTTCCTTCATTACTAATCCTACTGCACTGAACTTGTGTGTCTTGTTGTGTTGTGTTCGGTAAGACTTTCGAACTTCATAATGCATAACCTTAATACACCCGGGATTCCTCCCTGTATATTGTTTCTCTAATGTAAAGTCATACCCTCGCACAAGCCTCGCTTTTTAGTATAACCAGAAAGACTGCGTCTTTGTAATTCCGAATTGAAGGTCTTTGTTTCAAAGGAAATGCGTTTGGAGTCAATTGAGTTTTAAGTGACTTGAGCTTGGTGAGAACTGCCGTAGTGAGGATTTTAATAATTTGCAGTATTCAACAAATTTAGTTTGGGGTTATTTAAATCATGGAGGGTGAAATAAATACGAGTAGATTACGTAAAACGCTTACGAAAAATTAGAAATGCGTATAAAATTTCAGTAGGAATACCTGAATTGAAGAGACAAATTCGGGAAAGATAGGTATAAATGGCAGAAGGTTTTGAAGTGGAACTTAAAACATTGTAAGAGTTCGGACTGGATTCATCCGGCTTAGGGTTGAGTTCTATGAAGAGCTCAGGACACACGATACCGTAGTTGGTTGAGGCATTATGTTACAAGCCGGAAGGTCGCCGGTTCGATTCCTGTTAAGGTTATTGGATTTTTAAATTGACCTAATCCTTCCAGCCGCACTATGGCCCTGGGGTCGACGCAGCCTCTGCCAGAAATAGGTACCATGAATCATCATAGGGTTAAAGGGCGGCCGGAGCGCAAGGTTCACCTCACCGCCATCTGTGACCCGATTGTCTAGAGAAAATGTGGAAGCCTCGACGTCTCACAACCCTATGGGCCTCCATGGCCTCTTACAGGGATAGCGTTAGCCTTTTTACCCGATGGCGGGCTCTCAAGAAAACGCTAAGAACCGTGAGACTTAAGAATTTAGTGACAGACAAAGATACTCTTAAAACGCCAAGGACGGCTCTCCATGTACTTATTTAACATTTTTGTTATGTTCCTATGTAAATGGCAGTCATGTACACAAACACAATCGCCTACCCTCCGAGTTCTCTGGCTCAAGCGATGATTTCTGACTTTTATTCGGCAAGTGCCCAGTTCGAATCTTAACCGAGACACAGATAAACATGACTGCTTTCTCGCGGTCTCTCAGAGCAGTATATCCATGGCTTACTGGACGGATCGGGTTCGATTTCCGGCAAGGGAAATATATTTTTCTCTTCTTCACAGCGTCCAGAGCGCCTGTGTTTCCCACTCAGTCTCCTATCCAATGGGCACCGGGGTCTCTTTCCCTGGGGGTAAAGTGACCGGAGTGTGAAGCTGAACACTCATCTCCATCTAGTTTTGAGGTCAAGATTGGTGGAGCTATACCTCCACAGCCCCGTTTGTCTTCATTGCGTGGTGCGTAATTAATTAACTTCAGGGATAAATTTGACTTTACCTTCACCTCTTCAAGCAGACGCCTTGGTGTTGCCTTAAATTACACCACGAACACTTTCTTCAACGTAATTACTGCCTCTCGGTGACTCGTTGGAATCCGTACGGTAGCCGAGCGGTCTAAGGCATGTACTGTCTTCGCTCGCTCGGAAGCCGGGATCGTGGGTTCGAATCCCACTCAGGGCATGGATGTTTAATTTGTATGTGTGCGTTTTTCTGTGTTTGTGTACAGGTAGAGGCCTTGCGACGAGCTGATCACTCGCCCAAGGAGTCCTACCGAATGTGTAAGATCTAGAAAAACCGAAGTGAACGGAGAAGTTCATGGAGGTAGGCCTAGGCCCACTGGGGCTGTAGTGCCAAGGGAAAAAAACCTGTTACTGACATCATAACACGAAAAACTACCAATAAATATATGTAAAAAATTTAGACTTGACGTTCTCCCGCCATGACTGTGAAGAATACTGTTTTCAGGGATGTGATATCTTGTAGTGTCATCAAGTTTATTGGAGTTTCGGGGGAACATATTGCCTCCATCTTCGTGGTCTAAGATTAAAGCATCTACTTGCATCTTCCATGTTACTTACTTTACTTTGCTAACCTGAAGATGGAGATAACAGGTTCCTCCAAAGCCTATATAAAATTCTATCAGACTACACAGAGTAAAATTTAAGAAAATAGTACTTTTCAGATGTAAAATCATCCATCCTATTCTTTTTTTGTTGTTGTTTATTTACACAAAAAAAAACACGAAATTACGCACTCGGACACTCACAAAAATCAATACATATCTATGGTCACTCAGTCACTCATTAAGTCAGCTTATTAACTCATATCAACAGCAAACTCACGTGATCCCTCACGCACACAGAACACACTTTGGCATACGTCCACACATTCACTAACAAACTCACCACAAAATAACTTGTTCATCCATTCTGTCACATTCACTCACTAACAGACATTCACTCACCCATATTCACCAGTTTATTCGGACAGCCACTTTGACACACAGGCTAACGCAGTTCGCCGTGAAGTAAGGCAACACGCAACACGCACCTCCTGTCAGCCGCAGCTGAATTCTCGTTAGTGATGTCCCAGAAATTCAGGCAACTTTAATTATTGATAGGCTGTCGGTCAATCATAGAACCAATCAATAATTTAGTAAGCAGAGCAGAGCGGTTGCATTGTTAGTCTGTCAATAAACCAGAAATATATGTAGTTAATTAATCTCTGTATCCAATATTTTCCGAGCTGGGGAAATAGATTGATATTTGTGGAACACCTGTGACTCCCCTTTGCAAAACTGAAAGTTTCTGCTTTTTTTTTTTTTGGCACTACAGCCTCAGTGGTCCTAAGCCTACCTCCATGAACTTCTCCGTTCACTTCGGTTTTTCTAGATCTTACACATTCGGTAGGACTCCTTGGGCGGGTGATCAGCTGGACGCAAGGCCTCTACCTGTACACAAACACAGAAAAACTCACACACACACACAAACTAAACATCCATGCCCTGAGTGGGATTCGAACCCACGATCCTGGTTTCCAAGCGAGCGAAGACAGTACATGCCTTAGACCGCTGGGCTACCGTGACCGGCAAGTTTCTACTTAATTTGATCATATTCTAATTAACTAACTCATTCATTCATTCATCAGTGGCTCTATAGTCTTTGTTGGTTTCTGGCCTGTTCTTCAGTTCCGTACCCTTCTTTACGCAACCGGTAGGACTCCTTGGACTAGTTATCAGCCTGTCGCAAGGCCGCTACCTACACACAGGATAACACAAACAGAATAAACGCATACACAGACATCCATGCCTTGAATACTTGAATAGGATTCGAACCCACCATCCCAGTGTTCGAGCAGGCGAAGATAGTTCATGCCTCAGACCGCGCAGCCACTGTGATCTCAAATTGCCTAATACTGGGTTTGTATCCTATAATACAGGTTCACCAGTAATTTTGTGCCAGTAAAGGTACATTTCTTCAGAAACCAAACGACGTATCGCATATTCGTTGTCCACTGCCACCGGGTAAGAATCAATTTGCAGTTAAAATAAATAAATAAATAAATAAATAATAATAATAATATGAAGAAGCACGTTCACATCTTTCAGTTTGGGGGAAAATTTATTTATTCATGGTTTATTTTACGAAGTTGTCAGTATCTATATTGTGTAGCGTAGAACTGTCAAATTATTTCGCTGAATAATGAATTGTAAAGGATTTGGAAGGAAGCGATAGTAACCTATTCCAGATATTATCCAGGAATTTGCCTGGAGAGCCTGAGGGAAATCAATACAAATCTCAGTCAACATCGTCGATGCCCAGGCTGAGATAACATTTCGGAATTTTACTAATTTATATATCTATTTGTAATTTATTTAACGACGATATCAGCAGTTGAGATTAGATCGCGCCTAATGGTAAGGTAATTATGGGACGGTGAATGGGATAGGATATGGCGAGATACGATCCTGGTCTAACTGGAGGTACCATCCCAGAATTTGTCCCGAGGAACTCATGGAAATCAAGAATAAATAAATGCTGTCTCGTCCTCGATTCGAACCGAGCACTTCCCGAATGCAAATCAAAGCGATTATCGCCTGAGCCAAGTTGCTTGATTAATTCTTATTTATTTTGGCATGACGTTCCAAGGTAAAGATGCAGCTTCGAACATTAGACCTGCTGTATAATTGTCACGTATTATGTGTGACTATAGACAGAGTTTTGGATAATTGGATTTATTGACCACTTACAAACTACAAATGACTACTAGAACACTGTCGCTCTTTCCACACTTTACAGTTGATTAGAGAACACAGTCTAGTGTTCTCAGTGTGTTACTAGACTTTTCCTGGTAACGGCTCCAACAATGGCTATTCCATTGCCTCCAGCTCAAGTCCTCTCCTCACAGACTCCCGTGCAGGCCTCACTCTCAGCTGAACTCAGAGTCAGAGTCAGAGTCAGAGTCAGAGTTAATTTAGGATTGGCGGGTCACCGTCAATCAGTTCGTCTTGGCGCCAAGCCCCGTGAGACTTACAACCAATAAAATTTTTTAATTGAACCCTTGCTGTTATAGTCCTTATATAGCATCCTCTCTGATGAGCTGATAGGTCTGTCGTTTACAATTGCTTCTGGTCCTCGCCAGCACAGTCATTCTCGGATCCGAGTCCCGCGGGACTAATGGTCATATTTTATTATCGCAAATTCGAGACTCCGCCAACCTGGAGGGCCCGGCTCCCGTATTTATATACCCCAGGAATAGGGTGGCCCATTTACACCCCCAGGTACTGGGTTTCCTTTTCGTCGCCTCCTGCTACTCGCAAGGCTACTGTGGAGATCTTCAACCACGCCTCCACACGGGATTAACTGAGCTCAAAAAGTCAAATTCAAAATCACATTGCGACTGACGGTCGGCCAGTCTGTCTGTCTTGGTGTCGAGCCCCAGCTGTGGCTCATGACCAGATGTTTCTTCTTATATGAATTTTGCTGTTTTGTCTATTTAGGGCGCCCTCTCTGACGAGAGGTGGAATCTGTCATTTGTCAGTCATAGCCTGTATCAGTAAGTCCATTGTCATTATTTACATATATTTACAGATTTAATCTTACTTCCTGCTTCTATGTAAAACATATACAAGGCCTCTGTCAGTCCAGGCTCAGTACAGCAGATTATGCCCTATTTCTAGGAGTACTCTAAGCTCCAAACCTCTTCTGGCTTGTAACTTCTCAGCACGCACCACGTAGAAAACACAGCTCTTCCATTGTTGTATTAAAACTGTTACATTATTATGAATCTAGTTCCTAGCAACGGTTGTTTTCTTGTTCGTTTCGCGGTCGTTGCCCAGAAACGGGTCTATACGCCACAATATTTTATGAATCTGATTCACGTATTCCGTAACGGAAACGAATACAATTTGAAGGACAACAATTCTACATAATTACGTATGAGAAATTATGTGAGTACTGTGCAACCTAGGTAAACCGAACTACCAGTAACCCGGACCTACAGTACACGGGAATTATGACATATCCAGGAATTACAAATTCAATCTAATTATTTTACCTCTTTGCAGTGAAACTGAATTCTTGTGAGACGCCGTCGTGTGTTACCGGACTTGCCTCTCTGTGCGGTGAGAAGGATGTAGCCCGGTTACCGCTTGCCCCAAGGCCGGCGTGTAGTCGAAAGTTCGCGTATTGCTGTCGTTGTTTGTATATAAATTGTGCCTATAAATCTTTTAAATTAATAATTTTATTAAGAACATAGAATTTTGTATTTTAAGTTCAGTAATCCGAACCATTCGATATTCGGAACTCACCATTGCTTTAATTACTCCTGATTGTCGAGGTCTCGCTGCATGCATATTTCAGTGTGTTCAGAGGAGAACGGATTATATTGTTAAACATTTTCTTAGAGTGTGTGTGTGGTTGGGGGAGGAGGTGGGAAGTAAACCAGTTCGTCATTTAGTCAACAGCTAGCCAGCGAGCAACTTGGATAGCCAATAAAGTAGTCACATAGCTAATTTTTTTCCTTGGCACTTCAGCCCCAGTGGGCCTACGCCTAACTCCATGAACTTCTCCGTTCATTTCGGTTTTTCTGGATCTTACACATTCCGTAGGATTCCTTGGGCGGGTGATCGACTCGTCGCAAGGCCTCTCTACCTGTACACAGGCACACACACACACACACACATCCATACCCTGAGTGGGATTCGAACGCACAATCCCGGCTTCCGAGAGAGCGAAGACAGTGCATGCCTTAGACCGCCACATAGCTAATAAAAAGGTAAATTTATCCCTGTAACAGGCCGTGCAGCCCATAGGGTTGTGAGACGTCAAGGCTCCAATATTTTCTATACAGTCAGCCTTAGGCCTTTACCCACGAGGAATCTTCTTGGTACTCATTTCTAGTAGAGTCTTGGTCGACACCAGGACCACAGTGCCGCTAGAAGGATTAGGTAATTTGAAAAATTCCATTGACCTCATTGGGAATCGACACCGCACTGCACTAATAGATTAAATAAATAACCAGCCGATAGTTTAATCAACCAGTTTGTTAATATAATAGTCAGTCAGCCAACTAATAAGTAAGTCAGTACAAGGGCTAAGTAGTGAGGCTCGCTAGAGAGAGCTATCTAGGTGGGTGGCCAGGAAACCAGTTAGTCAACCAGCCAAGAACTCTCATAACTAACTACAGCTTGTATTTCTGCTTCTCCAACCAAAAGCCCTCACCCTAGAAGCTTATAAACTTTAAGGCTCTTATGAATATGGAATCTGTACAAGCAGTAAGAAGCAAGAGTCCTCAATTTGAAGCCAACAGCACGTTCACATATATACAAATAGCACCACACCGTCCACCGTCTCCTTCTGACCCTCCTCTTAACTACGTAATCATATTTCTAGCTTCGAGCAAGTTCTTCATTCTGACCGTGAACGCGTGCGATTCGGCTGGTGGAATGGTTAATATGCAAGGCTCGAGTGCTAATCAGATCTGCTGTGGGGAACCCGATATCAACAGCGAAAGAAACACATCAGAGACATCTATAGGATCTTACAAAATTATAACTAAGCAAGTTGGCTCAGACGGTAAAGTTTCTAACTTGTATTTAGGAGTTGCATGGTTTAAACCCCGGACGAGACGTATACTGACTGAGATATCCTGTGTTTCTTTTCAGTCTTTTCAGGAATATTTCGTTATACTCGTATTATCTTCAAACAGGGCACAACCGTTTCCTTCCAGATCCTTTTTCGGTTCAGTATTCATTAATATATAACCATAAAAGGTAAAGGTAAAACGGTAAAGCTATCCCTGTAACAGACCGTTAAGGCCTATTGGATTGCAAGACGTCGAGGCCCCCACATTTGCTCCAGAAAATCGGCTCACAGATAGCGGTGAGGTTGTCAGCCTTATGCGCCGGTCTTCTTTACCCCCCCCCCCGAAGATCCCTGGTATTAATTTCTGTTAGAGGCTGAGTCGACCAAAGGGCCATAGTGCGGCTGGNTGGAAGGATTAGGTAAACTGAAAAAGAAATCCACCTCATCGGGACTCGAAACCGCAACCTTCCGGCTTGTAGCATAGTGCCTCAACCAACTACGCTACCGCGTGCCCCTATATACGTATATATATATATATATATTCTTTGACTATTATTTTTCTAAATTAGTCCAAATAACTCAGCATGGAAAGGGTTAACTTATCTACAGATACAATTTTAAAAATCTAAAGCAGGTCACAGTTTTGAACAATTGTATCTTCGTAACGAGCAGGACTACAAAATTGTGACGACTTAGATTCGAAAGGGTTCTGGCGATGGTGTATGTCCAGTGATTGAGGTTATGTCCTTCTCAGGGACCCCGTTCCTCACTTGAGAAAGGAAACAGATCCACTTTTCGAAACGTTGTGTTCTCTAGTATTGTAGAATAGAGGATGATGGACAAACTTTATAAACCCAGTAATACCGAGTGAGACAACTTGTGATTTATTGGCGGATAAGAGGAGTATTTATTTCGTAAGGTTAATTCTCCTCTGTACTGCATATAGCGTTAAGGACAGCCATGAAGTTAAAGGGCGGATTTCGAATTTCCTGGCCTCCATGTTCACCTGACTTGACTGTAACATAGAGAATCAAGGGTGTCCCCTTCCGTAGCATGAAAGCTTGCTGGTCTGTGTATAATGATCTTTATATTTGTTAAATTAATTTAATTCACTCTGTGTTAAACTTATAATTGAGTCGTTTGTACATATCAATGTTTTAACAACCAACTGGCTTGTATATATTCTATTATTTTTAGTTTTTAATCAGATCTCTAATATTGTTTAATTTTATAAGATTATTGCTTGTAATCGGCAATATTAACCACACTTTTTTATACACCCGTTAACATTCGCTTGTGGGCTTTGCCAGCCATCTTCAGCGTATCTTTTTAAATATGAACATTTTTTCCTTCTCCTGAAATTGACCCGGAGGCAAAATTCAAAAATGGGTCGAGTAACTCGCAACTTACGTGTTTCAGTGCTTATTAGTGTTTTAGATTGTTAATTAGATCATAATGAGAAAGACGTGGTAATTATATGTTTCAGATAATATTCTTGGAATTCCCTGAAGCTACTAGCTTTGACGACAAAGGCATTCTATTTTAGTTATCGATATTTAGTCCGGTCAAAGTTTTCTCACTACGTAACCGAAATGTCGCAAAGCTTTTTGCAATGGTGATTGTCCTGAAAATTCTGCCTTCATGACAGTGATATTATCGTGAAGGAGTGACAGGGATTATCATAAATTATAGCTAAATCCGCAGGAATTGAAATCAGTCATGCTTAAAATTTGTATATAATCACCAATGTTAAAACTATGCAAATTAACCTCCCACATACGGAGATGAGGGTAGCGCTCATTGGTCCAGCACTCGAGTTCTTTTTCAGGGATACACGGAGTTTTTACAGATCTAGACTCCAGATTTAGAAGTTCAAAGCAACAACTAGAATTGAAGAAATATTAGAAATATATTGACACGTAGCATGAAGTATGACTCTCGACGAGGTTCTTAATTGGATGTTGAATTTAATGACCATTTATTCACACCAGGCCGCGCCATATCTCAAGCGGTTAGTCACTGGCTTCCCACCGCGGCGGCCCGGGTTCGATCCTGGGGGTCTGGTCAAGTGGGATTTGTGGTGGACAAAGTAGCGCTGGGGCTGGTTTTCTCCGAATACTTCGGTGTCCCCTGCCAATCTTCATTCTACCAAATTCTCCATCATCATAATCATACGGGGCAGGCTACAAGAGGCCAATCAGTGGCCGCCGTGCCGAGTGGACCCAGTCGGTCTCCACCCCCCACTAAGCGAATTAAAAAAAATATTCACACCACCTGGAATTACAAATAATTACAGCGCCATTTCTTCTAAGTCTCCCGTGTAGAACTTAACTGAGGTAATTACTCCAATTGTCCTGTCTATAATTCCTCGGCACGGACCACATAGAGAACAACTTTCATCTATTGCTTCGTTCTTATTCGTTGCGGCAGGAACGTGTTTACTGGACCGCTGTCTAGAACCGATCGCTATTTATTCGCCTTATCTCGCGGTCGTTGCATAGCAACGGCTGTACACGCTACAATATTATTTTCAGTTAATTACAATACAGTTTACATACATTTAGTCAGATTTCGAGGAGTAATTTGGTAAAGCAGCGAATCTTCTGACAGAGAGGTAGAGGGTTCGAATTCAGTTAACACACAATCTATTCTGATTTAAGGTTTTAATGGTTTTTCTCGTCCCTTCCCCTTAAATTCCTGGGTAGTTCAAATAAGGACACTGCCTTCTCGATTTCCACGTTCTTCCTCATTCACTCTTCAGTAGGGGGTCGTGAAATAAGCCATGAATTGAACATAATAAATAACAAGATGTTCCGGGAACATTGCTTTCGCTGTGATGTGAATATCTGATGCAAATTGAAAGAGACTTGAGAACGTACACGTAATGAAATAAGAGAAGGAAGACAATACAACTTGAGAAGCTGCGGTGTTGATATTACTGATGAGACGAATTCATGAAATACTCCATCGAGATAGCCGCAGGTGGCATGATATACATACCAGGTTTCATGATGATCCGTTTATGTATTCAAGTAATATTAAGGTTATTATGACAAGAATTTGAGAGGCTACAGTCTTGGTATCACCGATGGGACTGATTTATAATATACATACTAAGTTTCATAAATATCGGTTCAGGCTCAGAAAATTTATTAACGGAATACACATACAGACACATGGACACACACACACACACACACACATAGACAGAAAGGTGATATCAAAACCTGCCTTAATTTTTTTTTTCAAAATAAGGCAAACAGGCTAAAAATGGAATTTTCACAGTATGACAAACATTACTAGTAACTTACTGTAGAAGAAAATCAGAAACCTTATAACAAACCAACGTTCTACTTGACGGTTTAACAACCAAGTAACCAACAAACCATGCATCGAACTGACTAATTAGCACTTAATATTGTGGCGTATAGATCCGTTGCTAGACAAAGTCCCCGAAACAATCAAGGAGAAAATAGCATTGCCATGCAATGATCTTGAGATGGACGGTTATATTAGAACCGTTTCTGGGCAACGGCTAGGTAAATAGGTTTCCGCGGCAACGGTTACGCATGCAATGGGGGAAACGGGGTGTTGCCTGCGTGGTCCTCGCCGATGAATTAAACGAATAAATCTGAGGCAACCAGTTCAGTTGATAGTTGGCAGGCAGTTCTGTCCTGGAATCTTGAAGAAGGGGCCTGAGCAGGGGAACCTGAAGAATCTTCACTGTTAACATCCGTTACCAGGAAACGGCTGTTGAAGACACTGCAGACTGGAGAAGACTTAACGTGTAGTGATTTATAAAGTGTTTAGAGCAGCGATAAGGTTTTAATGTTTATAGTTATAGTCGTGTGTATAAATGGACAGTAAATCTAATCACAAATCCAAAACCCGTATATAGTCACACCTAAGTCGTGACAGTATTTATTCGTAGGGTGGAATGAGTCTGAGTCTGTTATACCAACCCAAGATTGTAGATGAGCATGGAGTCGGTGAGCTCAGAATTTGCAAGGAAAACCGAAGAATTTAGAGGGAACATTCCCTAATATCACTTTGATCACCACAAATCCCACATGTACTGACCTGGGATTGATCTCGGGTCGCTGATGTGGGAAGCCGGCAAATAACCGCCTGAGATATGGCACGGCCTGGTTCAGTAACTGACTAACTAATTCTGAGACGTAAAGTTCTTCTTGGGATGTCGGCAGTCACTCATCTACTCAAGAAACTTACCGGCCCATGAAATCCGAGAGCTCACTATCGTGTTCAAAGAACTCGTCATCGGCCCTTGTTCTGAGCCTGATGAATCAAGTACACATTCACACACTGGTCTTCATTGTTTTCCCATATTCATGTGCGGGTTCGGCTGGAACGATTGGTGATCACTGGTTATGCCAAACGGAAAGTCCTGAACTCCTCTACAGACTGGTGACGCAGCTAGAACAAAATGGCTTCCGGTTTCGCCATCATCAGAAGCTGCGATTGACATTATTGAATGGGGGCTAGGGGCTGTGAATTTTAAAATTGTTTACACGCGCATATATTAAAGTTTCAGGACATCGCTACAGAAAATATATCAAGCGCCATGCATTTGATGATTTATTTACTCCTGCTTTAACAATCAGATTGTACTATGGATTCTAATGGGATTATTATTGAATAATGAATTTAATGGACATGTAGCACGAATGGGGGAGAAGAGGAATACATATATTGCATTGGTTGGAAAGCCAGAGGTAAGGAGACTGCTAGGAAGACGAAGGCGTAGATGGGTGGACAATATTAAAATGGGTCTTAGAGAGATAGGATGAAATGGTATGGATTGAATTGATCAGGCTCAGGACAGGGAGGAGTAGAGGGCTCTTGTAAACACAGTACTGAACTTTCGGGTTCCGTAAAATGTTGGTAAGTTCTTGAGTGGCTGCAGAATTGGCGGCTTCTCAAGAAGGGCTTAACTCCATGAGTGAGTGAATGAGTGGAATGGATATGGAAGGAAGTGGCCGTGGCCTGATTTGAGGTACTGCCTCGGGATTTTATTAGACAAGGCGAAGAGACACTGAACCTCAAACAAAATAGCAGATTTATAACATCAGATCTGAACGCGGGACCTCAGGAAGATGAAGTATTAATGCTAGACACTTGACCGCGGGGTTCGGTTCGAACCTCTCTTGAGCCTCGATTGTTTTTAATAATAGATATGTGCGCTATTTAACGACACTGTTTCACCCAACATGTTCGCCTAGCGTTAACAGGCTAGGAGCTGGGTTCGAGTGTCGGCCAGAGCACCGGCTATTCTTACTGACGTTAGTCCTGTTAGGCAAATGCCTGTAAAATTTCTCGATTAGGCTACAAGAACTTCATATTATTATATAATATCATTATACAGCAGTCAACACAAATTCATAATAAGTAAACCAATATTACTCTATTAATATTTGTTTATTATGTGCAGTAGGAGAGAGACCACAGGGAAGACCAAGGCGTAGGTGGGTGGACAATATTGGAATGGATCTTAGAGAGATAGAATGGGATGGTATGGATTGGATAAATCTGGCTCAGGATTGGGACCAGTATAGAGCTCTTGTGAACACGGTGATGAACCTTCGGGTTCCATAAAATGCTGGGAAATTCTTGAGTAGCTGCAGAATTGGCGGCTCCTCAAGAAGGGCTCAGCTCCATGAGTAAGTAAGTAAGTAAGTATGTGCAGTTGCTATATGTTTCGATCCAGCTGGATCATGTTCAGGCAATATTCGTGAAATATACAATCGTATTGAATAGAACAAGCGCTTCCTTCCAGATCCTTTCTAATTCGTCATTCATGAATATTCCTATAATACGACGATGTATATTATGGCTGAACATTTCACAACCCACTCAAACACTGCACTTTTTCAGCTGCAGAATTTATATAGCATCAAATGAGATGAAAACAAGATCATGAATGTGAGTAGATGCGAATTTGGAAGGAGACGGCCACGTCTTGTTTCAGTAAGGAAATTTGACACTAACATGGCTACAAGAGGAAAAGCGTAAGAAGTTAGAACAATCGACAATTCGACCGAGATTAATATCGGGTAAAATAAAAGGTTGCTCCTGTGCTTAATTCAACGAAACAGCCAAAAGATAAATAGATTTTGAAGGGTTCTGACAATTGTGTATGGTAAAAATGGTAAAGCTATCCCTGTAGCAGGCCGTGAAGGTCCATAGGGTTGTGACATGTAGAGGCTCCCTTAGTTTCTAGACAATCAGATCACAGGTGGCGGTGAGGTAGTCAGCCTTATTTGCCGGCCACCCTTTACCACCCAGGAAGATTCCTGTTACTCATTTCTGTTAGAGGTCGAGTCGACCACAGGACCATAGTGCGACTGAAAGGATTAAGCCAATTTAAAAGTTCAATTACCTTATAAGAAATCGAACCCGTGACCTTCCGGCTTGTAGCACAGTGCCTCAACCAACTACGCTGCCTCGTGTCCCCGATGACGGTGTATGGCTCTCTGCATGATTGTGCTTTTACACTTCGTCCATCGTCCGGTATTCTAAAAACTAGAGAACACAGCGTTTCGCAATCTGGAGATGTTTCCTTCCTCAGGTGAGGAGAGAGACACGTTCTCTGTTGGGTCCCTCAGAAACAGCTATACCTCAACCCCCCCATATGTCTTCATAACGTGGTGCTTAAATAATTAAACAGAGGGACAACTTTGCATTTACCTTTACTCTGTGACTAGCCAAATGTCGGATCAGAGAGCTGAAGCCCGGAGCTTAAAGACTAGGGATATCGTAACGTGTTACATCGCTCAGGAGTCGGTAGAAATGAGTATGGAGCAATGACAGAATGAATCAGCAAGGGAATCCCGATGAAAGCTTTTAGAATAATTTTCTTCATTGACTCTTCGTCCACCACGAACCACACATGAAGCCCCCGGGGACTGAACCCGAGGCTTAGCAGCCTATGTCTAACAGGCTGAGTTATGCCACGGCCTGTAACATAAATATCACCGCGAAACTTAATCCAAAGGGTAGAAACGTCTATATAGCGACTTGTTTGATGTATTGGACCCAATATATCAGCAGAACTTGTACAAATGAGAGAAGAGATTACAAGGGTTTGGCCCCTCATAATTTAAGTATGGGATAGTTGGATTATGGGTCTTAAATTTGCTGAAGGGTAATAAATAAAACACTGTGTGGGTTAGAACTGTGAAATGACCACTGGAGAATTCACGGTACGTTCCTCAAAATTACTTAAACTGATACTTAGTGAAGTTTGTGAAGAAAGATTTACAGTGTTAGAGTATTAGTACATGTTAAGTGTTCAGAGTACGTACTGAAGTCATGCTGTTTATATTGGTGTCTTCGATCGTCACAGAGGTATTACGGTACAAACTGAAAACATTTCCTCTATTAATCAAGTAACTCTTTAACTTTTCTACGAGAAGGAAAGGTGAAACGAAGAGATTTTGAGTCGTCCTTCTAGCACGATGACACTTAGAAGATATTACTCAGCTCATCATGAAATTTGATACAGAACCATTATATTCATCACCGTGTTCACAAAAGGCTGCCATTTAATCCTACTCTGAGCCTGCCGAATCCACTCAACATCATCTTTTCTGAAATCAAATTTATACATGTCATTTTAGTATTATGACCTGATTCTTAAGCGTAGATATTCAAACAGGCCTCTGTTTGTAAGATTTGAGGTTTTCACGGCGCCAAATCCCAGAAGACGGGTTTCTTCAGGCCTCTGTTTATTTAGTTTTCCCTAAGAAAATTGTGTAGTGAAATCTTATATTGTCCGTGCGTGCTACATTCCCCACCATTCTTATCCTTTTTCATTTAAGCATTCTGATAATATGAGACGGAGATAACAGAGAGTGAATTTCTTTCTTAGCTTTGTCATTTACAGTTGTCTCAGGCATTAAAGTTTATGACATGTCTTCTAGACGTTCCTGGTTCGAATCTTGGCCTTGAAACCGACTATACTGAATGAATGTTTCTGTCGTTTTCCTCATTTCCTCCAGGTTTATCCCGGGAAAGCATTGAAATCGTCCACAATCACTTTCATGAATGTATTTTCCAATTCATTATTATCTTTTTATTCGGCGCTATAAAGTTGGAGCCTCTAGCAGCGTCGTTAAGTAAATCGTAAAAAAATAAATAAATACATTTTATTCAGTTCTTACTTTAGGTATATCTGTGCCGAGTGGCGTCACTAACCCACTAGAAAAGAGCTCAATCTAGTTTAACCCTTTGAAGCATGATGTTGTCTGAATAGTGTAGGATTTGACATATTTACCGCTGTGTTTATGAAGAGTGCTGACTTCTGGGCTATAATACCATGTAGCCCGTCAACAGTCAATCAACTTGTTGGAAGAACATATCGACTCCATCTTCAGGGTCGGAGAATATACTAAGCAAGATATCAGCGTGAAGAAGGTGGCAGAGAAAGCGATGTTTACTACCTGCTTCGCCCTAGATTCATGCTTGGTTTACATTTCGACCATGGAGATAGAAACATGTTCCTCCGAAACGTCGGTTGACTTCCAAAGGACTACGCGGTGTTATATCCCAGAAGCTAGAACTCTTGTCTTAATATTATTTAAGGGTTAAGTTTGCAGCTAAAATAAATCACGTTACCTCTTTATTACAAATATCTACGGGTCATTGCTGCTCAGAGAAGTAACCACTGCTTAATTTGAGAACGCGACATTCACATGATGCAAAGCTTTGAATTTTAAAGCTGGTGGAACACTTAAAAAGGTAAAGGTATCCCTGTAAGAGGCCATGGATACCCATAGGGTTGTGAGACGTCGAAGCTCCCAAATTTTCTCTAGACAATCGGCTCGCAGATAGTGGTGAGGTTTATAGCCTTATGCACCGGCCACCCTTTACCACCAGGAAGATTACAAATATAAATCACTCCGTCCAATGTGACCTGTAATTTTTTTACTACATGAAAACTTAACACTCTTACATGTTTCGGTCTCTGTGGACCATCTTCAGAGGGCAAACATCACTACAAATAGGAAACCACCAT
>NW_019745080.1:1792045-1812384 GCF_002891405.2 Cryptotermes secundus
GTCACACTGGACGGAATAATTAACCTTCGATGAGTTTGATTTGTGAAAACAGTGAAAACAGCACAGCAGCCACGAGCAAAGCCTGGACGATATAAAGAACCTCCACATCAAGATAGCCAGGTGGCACACTATCTGCCCCATATAAGAGGGACGATGGGAGGACGAACACGAGCCTGCATGGTTTACGAATTTTAATTATTGACAATCCAAAAAAATTTTTAATTAGCATCAAGAAATTTTATACAATTTTATAAAAAACTTTACATTCCCAAGAAACTGCTGTGTTTGTGAAATGTTCTATTTTGTGTACTATGTATTGTAGCATATAAGTGTACGCACTTTACGTCTAACAACTTATGTGATGGTGGTTTCCTATTTGTAGTGATGGTTGCCCTCTGAAGATGGTCCACAGAGACCGAAACATGTAAGGGTGTTAAGTTTTCATGTAGTAAAAAACTTACAGGTCACATTGGACGGAGTGATTTATATTTGTAATTGTTAATGTGACGGACCAGAATGAAACAAATCAAAAACCAGGAAGATTCCTGGTACTCATTTCTTTTATAGGCTGGATCGATCCAAGTGCCATAGTGTGGCTGGAATGATTAGGTAAATAAAAAAAAAATCCGCCTCATTGGGATTGGAACCCGCGATCTTCCGGCTTGTAGCATAGTGCCTGAACCAATTACGCCGCCGCCTGGCCCTCCGGTGGAAAATGTAGAACACATTTCTCTTTCTCAATGGCAAGAGACGTAAAGTATTACAAACATAAATTTTTTATGTTGACTGATTCTTTTGAAGTTTATAACTTCTCAACTTCTCAAAAACCCATCGCTAAAACGGAGGATTTGAAAATAAAATATGTCACTAAGAAGTCGCCTACTGAATTACTCTCTTACAGTGAATCAGGAAAATCTCTTTGGGATTGAGAAGTTAACGAGGGCGGGAAAGAGGAGCACACACACGGAGATATGACAAATCATTATGACTTCTTTCCCCCCTTTTGAGCATAAAAGTCGTACTAGTAACAGTGTTGCTTTTCAGCATCCCCTTTTGAAAATGTCAACCTTCCCTCCACTTCCGGCACTTTTTCAATGGGGAGTCATTAGAGAGCTGGAGACTCCGTATTCTCATAATCATGAAAACGTCGGAAATGCTACAGTCGTTTCGTCTGAAGTGGAGATGAGTTCGTAGAAAACTGACGAGGTAAAATGTGTCTAAAACATCTTTCAGTGCTCGTCAGATTCTTAGTAGGCAACCTTAAGGTAAAACGTCAACATCTCCGATATGGCGATAAAATGTAGTAAACGATATAAGACGTAATAGAAGTTGAGCCCGTATTTTTCTAATGGAAAAATTAGATTTTTTTTTTACAAAATTTAATACGTCATTTAGCTATGATAATTGTAAGCAAAGATGGCTAAAAACTATAGAAAATATGGCATTATAACGGAAGAAAGAGCTGTTACTAGGTTACGGCACGGTAGTGTACAACTCATCAACATTACAACGTTCGTAAACACAACAATAAAGGAATTATAGGAAGCGGTATTCACTACGCGGTCCGTGCACTTGACTACGTCGTGCAACAACAGAAAAACTGTTTGAAGATGTGTCTTCTGTGGGGTCAGTGCCGATGGTATTTAACGAAGACCAACTGCCATTACGAGACAAACCCGTGTGGAAGCGGAGTCGAATACCTCCACCGTGACCCTGCGAGTTGTAGGGGGGGGGGACGAAAAGGGAAGTCTCAAATCTGAGACAGTAAAATATGATTGCCAACCCAAGTGACTCGGACCCGAGAAAGACTGCGCTGACAAGGACCACCAGCATATACGAAAGACAGGCCCGTCCTCTCGTCAGAGAGGGCGCCCCACAAAAACAAGACCGTAACTGTCAAATGGTAATAAATATCTGGTCATGAGCACCAGATGGGGCTCGACACCAAGACTTACTGACCGACCGTCAGTCGCAATGTGACTTTGACTTGATTACGAGACAGTTCGCCGTATGTGTATATGACAAGACGAAGCCAGACATAGAAAATATAAGAGGCTTAAACTTGGCGGCGGTCAAGCTTACGACCGTTGAAGTGACTAAGCTGCCATTATAGCGTAAGACACGTAAGAGAGGCATGATATGCTTTGCAAAGCCTGTACCGACAGAGGACTTGTGTATAGTGCAAAAGGAAGAATTTTCATTAACATGCTATATGTTTCTATACGTACACTTGACGAAAGGCCTAGCATACTCGTAAGAGACAAACTTATATTCTCGTCAGGGAGGACGTTCCATACGACCTACGATCGCAAGTTTTCAATTGAAATAGGTCTCTGCTCATGAACCTAAAGGGCTTGACGCCACGACGAACTGATTGGCGGTAAACCGCTAGTCGTAAAATATATTTGACTTACGAGACAGTTTTTAGACGGCAGTTAGAAGAGAATGAATTTGGTGTGAGATGACCGCTATCCTGCGAGGATATGATCCCGAAAGCAGAGGAACGTCCAACGTTAGAAGCCGTTATAAAGCAACGTGACTGAAGACAGTAGTGTGTGTGTATGTGTGATTTTGACCTGTGAATAGTAGACACAAGTTATTTAATTCTTCACTACATCCGATTACCAATCCAAACCCCGTCTATCGTCACTCCATAGCAAATTCAAAATTAACACATTAAATATAATTTTGTATATTATCAGAATTATCAATTAGAACGCATGATAATCTTCATACTTATTCTTAAGGACTCAAAAATATGGCGATCCCTTTTCTCTGGGAAGTGGTATTAAAAAACATCCCCTCCTATTCTGCCAGGGGCACTCGGTAGCGTAGTTGGTGGTCGGTAAAATTGACTCTAATAATGATTAAATACACAACAAGATGCAAGAAACAATTAAACTATGCTATAAGCCGGAAAGTCGCGAGTTCAAGTCCCGATGAGGTCACTGGATTTTTCTCAATTGACCTAGTCCTTCCAGCCGCATTATGGCCCTGGGGTCGACTCGACAGAAATGAGTATCAGGAATATTCTTGGAATATTCTTGGGGATAAAGGGCGGCCGGCGCGTAGGGCTGAGAACCTTTCCGCCATTTATAAGCCGATTGCCTAGAAAATGTGGGAACCTCAACATCTCACAATCCTATGGGCGTCCACGGCCTCTTATAGGGATACCTTTAATTACTTATTTACATATTCTGCCTAGTACGCTATTTCTAATGATGCCGTAACGGTCTACGTCACACTCTAATGATGACGCGCCCTCTAAGATCTTTTAGATACAGTTTAGCTTGAACGAAGCAAGAAAGAAACGGCGGTATGAGAGCCTTTGTGTCAGTTATTGAATACCCATTCCCTTTAAAACATTAAAGTACAATATTAACTATATGTAACCATCTGATTTAACATTTTGAAGCTCGGAATTTTTGCAACAGTATTTGTTTTATATGATTCTAAGTATAAGCAGTGATTATTTTCTTGATCAGCATTAATCGGATGGTTTCGTGATGGAGATTCATTGTGATTCCTGTGAGGTAGGAACTGAATTTTTAAATATTATTTACATTAACATTATGCTTCAAAGGTTTATCCACTCAACCGAATTTTGAATATTCACGTTATACACGCTAACTCCATGATGTAGGATATTAATTAAAATTGCCAGTTGCTCAGCTGGTGAAGGAATTAACTCTGATGGCACTCAAAACTACATCATGAAACCGAATGTGGAGACCTAGTGGGTAACACTTATGCTTGCAGCTGGATGGTCCCGGCTTAAGAAACTCGTACATGGCACCGGGTAACATGAGTTTTTAGTAGTTTATCTCAGTTCATCCAGAAAAAGGTCTTGATAATACATATGATTTGGCCACGACCACTTCCTTACATATCAGTTCCAGGTCATTAATTATTCTCGGATTCGAGGCTGTGTAATCTGAGCTAGAGCATTGTTAAACAAACAGGTTCATCGCCCTGTTCACAAAAGCTCGCTGTTGAACCCAATAATGTGATGTCGCATTTTAATCTTTTGTATAACAAATGTTATCCGTCAGAACACAGCAACCCTGCATTCCTTGAAGGTTATTACTTTTGGTAGTTACGTCATTAGAAGGGGGTACGCCGTAGCGTAGTTGATTGTGGCACTATGCTACAAGCCGGAAGGTTGCGGGTTCAATTCCCGATGAGGTACAAATTTTCGATTTACCTAATCCTCCCGGCCGCATTATATCCCTGGGATCGACTCAGTCTCTAACAGAAATGAGTACCAAGAATCTTCCTGAGGTGTAAAGGGCGGCTGGCGCGTAAGGCTGACAACCTTAGTGCTAATGGTTGCACATGTTGTTTTCGGTTAAAATTGGGTGCTTCTAATTTCTGATCCTAAATTTTCGATCCCTTGGTATAATGTTGGTGGAGCCGGGATAGCTCAGTCGATATGGCGACTGGCTATGGGTTGGAAGACCGAGGGGGCCGAGTTCGAGGCCCGGTAGGATCAAGAATTTTCTCCACGTAGACCAGACCGGCTCTGGGGCCCCTCAGCCTCCTATTCAATGGATACCGGGGGCTCCTTCCTCGGGGGTAAAGCTGCCGGGGTGTGAAGCTGACTACTTACTTCAAACTAGTGCCGAGGTCAAGAAAACGTACATCCACTCCCACATGCGTTTTCATGGCGTAGTGCTGAATTATCTAAGCACAGGGACAGCTTTATTTCAGTTCCCCACCGACACATGAATACCGGAAGCATGCTGGAAAAAGGATCTAATAACTTTCTAATAATGACGTAACGATATACGTCACTGAGGGTGATCCAGACTCGTTCCATTGCTGGATGAAGTATATTAATATTCGTAATTACTTTATGTGCTTGTGGAACAGAGTGCTGACGAGAATATTAACCGAAGAGGGATGAAATGACGGGAGATTGGATAAAACTGCATAATGAGGAGCTTCATAACTTGTACTCCTCGACAAACATAATTAGAATGATCAAGTCAATGGGGATGAGAGAGGCATGACATGTAGCACGAATGGGGGCTAAGATGAATGCATATAGGATTTTGGTGGGAAAGCCGAAGGAAAAGGCAGTCGTAGGTAGGAGGATAATATTAAAATGGATCTTAGAGAGCTAGAATGAGGTGGTATGGACTGGATCTATCTGGCTCAGGATAGGGACCAGTGGAGAGCCCTTGTGAACACGGTAATGAACATTCGGGTTCCATAAAATGCTGGGAACATCTTGAGTAGCTGCAGAATTGGCGGCTTTTCAGGAAGGGCTCAGCTCCCTCAAGTTATTTAGTTTCGTACATGGGAGCAATTGTCTTACGATAATTAAAAGGAGATCTTAATCAAAATGTAGCTGTAAGTAATTCGTTTCTATGACAACTGTTTGCTGAATTTTAGAGGCATATTTCCGCATTTAAAGATATTCACCGCATTGCAGTCATAAAAACAGATATTATATCTCGGTATGTGATATCCCGCCCACTGGATTCACGTTTTGTAATCTCTATATAGGAATGAGGATTCTCGTGCAAGAATGGCCATATCGACAATATCTCTCCTGTACATCCACGCTTCATTTCCGTTTGCGCGCTGCCCTGCCTGCCTCCGGCTTCTTGTACCAGATGGCGTTCCTCCCATACGATACAACCAGAAGACCCCTGGACACGATCAGCAAAATTAGATACTGGAAAACTGAAGACATCTGATTTCTTGTAATAATTTACATTTCTGTCGAGAGATTTACTGAATTATTACGTGCTACGAAGGGAATGTGCGATCGCAGTGGCCGCGAGTTCTAGGGCATGAACTGTCTTCGCTCGCTCGAAGGTTGGGATGGTGAGATGGTGATCTCCTCGAGCCATGTGCGCTTATTCTGTGTGTAGGTAGCGGCCTTGCGACGAACTGATCCCCCATCCAAGGAGCCTTACCGACTATATGTAGGAATGATTAAGAAAATGAAAAATCGGCCAAGGCCCAACAAAAGAATGTAGAGCCAAAGATAGATAGATAGATAGATAGATAGATAGATGAAGAAAATTGTGTAGGATGTACCATGTAGTCTGACAGAAGTTTACTGAAAATTCTGAGGACCGTACAACTTCCATCTTCAGGGACTAAATATCAATTAACCAAATAGTTGTTACTACGTTCGCTTGGATTACCCGTGATTTTATTATTTGACACTGATGATGGAGGCATGCGAAATTTCGGTAAACTTATACCAGACTGCACCTCGTGACTTCCGACTAAGCAGTAGTCCTGATAATCATTCCCAGGCGTTCTCTAGCACGTGACTAATTACGTATCTTATAAGGCATGCACTGTCTTCGCTCGCTCGGAAGCCGGGATCGTGGGTTCGAATCCTACTGATGGCATGGATGTTTGTGTGCGTTTTTCTGTGTTTGTGTACAGGTAGAGGTCTTGCGATGAGCTGATCACTCGCCCAAGGAGTCCTACCGAATGTGTAAGATCTAGAAAAACCGAAGTTTTTTTTTTATTTCTCCATATATTTGTACAATCAGCCCATTGTGGGCTATAAGTACATCTTATGTGAGACTTAATCTAAAGCTTAAAAACTAAGAGAAAATATGTCAGGGAGAGTAATGCTCCAGTGAGCATTCTCTACGGATCTATTTCGGGTGTGTCGTTGTTTTGTGTATTGCATTTATATGAAGCGCGTCGTTAGGTCAGTTGGCTTATGCCTTTTGAGTCTTCTGGGCTCGTCTGCGTCGTTTAGTAGTGCGGTTGCCAGTTCATTTGGGTGTGCTGTTATCTTGTGTTTGTATTTGCGGCTGATGTTTGTGGTTTCTGCCCGTACTGTGGGTATGCCNAACTAAGAGAAAATATGTCAGGGAGAGTAATGCTCCAGTGAGCATTCTCTACGGATCTATTTCGGGTGTGTCGTTGTTTTGTGTATTGCATTTATATGAAGCGCGTCGTTAGGTCAGTTGGCTTATGCCTTTTGAGTCTTCTGGGCTCGTCTGCGTCGTTTAGTAGTGCGGTTGCCAGTTCATTTGGGTGTGCTGTTATCTTGTGTTTGTATTTGCGGCTGATGTTTGTGGTTTCTGCCCGTACTGTGGGTATGCCTAGATCGGCATGTAGCAATCTGTTTGGGACGTACCACGGCATTGACTATGGCGCGAAGTACGAGTACTTTGTTTTGGAATCTCTGCAACATTTCTATACTCGATGTACTTGCAGTTCCCCATAATGGTGCGCCGTAAGTCCAAATAGGCTTCAGTATTGTCTTGTATACTAGGAGTTTACTTTCGGTAGACAGTTCTGACTTTCTGCCAATTAGCCAATGCATCTGACTAAATTTGTTGTCCAGTTGTTGTCTTTTGGCGATAATGTGTGTGCGCCAGGTCAACCGCCTGTCCAGGTGAAGGCCTAAGTATTTGATTGATTCCTCTTGTGGTATGCATGTTTCATTTAATAGTACCGGAGGGCAGGTTCCGTGCCTCAAAGCGAAGGTGATGTGCATGGATTTAATTTCGTTGGCCTTAATTCTCCACCGCTGTAGCCATTCTTCGAACTGGTCTAAGTGCGTTTGCAGTATCCGGGATGCTTCAATAAGGTTCTCATGAGACGCTAGTATTGTTGTGTCGCCGGCATAGGTGGCAAGCATTGTTTGTCCGGTTTCTGGCAAGTCAGCCGTATATATGGAATATAACATAGGCCCTAGGATACTTCCCTGCGGAACTCCGGATAAGACAGTGTACGATATAAGTCCGTATAAGCTTCGTCGTATTTAACTAAAAAAGTTCTGTCGGTAAGGTAGGACTTTAGTAGGGAATACATTGGATGTGAAAGAGCGCACTTAAGCTTCAATAATAAGCTTGTGTTCCATACTTTATCGAAGGCTTGGCTTATATCAACACATACAGCTGAAAAACCGAAGTGAACAGAGATGTTCATGGAGGTAGGCCTAGGCCCACTGGGGCTGTAGTGCCAAGGGGAAAAAAAGGTCATCTGGCTAGGACAGTAATCAGTGGGTTATGGGAAGGGCAATGAATCTTCGGGTTGCATAACATGCTGGGAGATTCGTGAGTGGTTGAGCGACTTTTGGTTTCCCATGGAGTTAAGTGTCTGTTATGTTTATATTAAGGTACATGCAGTATCGTGTGTAGAGGCTTCGTAATAGAGGACATCACATCTTATCAACCACATCTCCACACTTCCGTACGAAGCGTAATCTGAGGTCTGCTCAGAGATGGCGGAGCGTGTGTGCTAGTGTGGAGACCGAGGCTTAACGTCGTCTCCCACGAATAAAATTCACAAATAGTCACTCGTAAACAATTTGCTTCATATAGTACATACATCCACATAGAAATAGAATAAATACTCATAGAATAGACATGATATTATAGCGTGTAGGCCCGTTGCTGCGAAACAAATAACGAAACAACATCCGCTGCTAGGCAACAGATTCTTAATAAGCGGATATACACAGTCGTTACTGAGTAACGCATTCGCAAATAAACACGTTCCCACGGAAACGGTTGGAGTACTATAATCCATGCCGAAACGTTATAAAGAGGACGATTAGAGCAAGAGTTCAGAGAGAGATTTAAGGGAGTCTCTGAAGAGAAGACTTGGTCGGTGCAAATGAGAGTCAGCAGGCAACGACGTGAACCCGGAAGCTGAAGAATCTCCACTGTTAGTAGCCGTTACCAGGGGACGGCTAGAGAAGACAGACTAAAAAGGCTTAACGTATGCTGTAGTAATTTGTAAAGTATGGAGATTAGCGATGGCGCTGTAATTAATTGTAGTCACGAGCCGTGTGTTAAAGTGGTCAATAAATCCAATCTTCAATCCAAAACGCAGTAGATATTCATCCATACATATGACGATATACTGAAACAAAATATTTCTAACTCGTTCGTGACCTGCTACATACGATAATTTATGTTCCTTCAACATGTTAACGCCCTACAGTTCGTTGCTATGGAAACCCGAAATTGCTTAGTGAAAATGGCAAACCTCATGTCTACAGAACGTACATACACTTTTTTAATTTCTAGTGGAGCGGGACTGAGTTCCTTGTACTACGGCCACTTCTGGCCTATTGTACCAGCCACAGATGATAGGTGAGGGTGATTGTGGAGCAATTGGTGGAATGAAGATTGGCAGGGGAAACCGAAGTACTCGGAGAAAACCTGCCCCAGCGCCACTTTGCCCACCACAAATCCCACATGTCCAGACCGGGGATCGAACCCGGGCCGCCGCGTGGGAAGCCAGCGACTAACCGCTTGAGCTAGAGATTAGCTAATGGCGATGACCTCGTGATGTTAGGGTTCACGTCCTTAGTATTAGCAAGCAAGAGGCTCGAGTTCGAATCAATGGTCTGAACGCAAAGTTAATGATGTTTTAGGCCTAAAGACAGGCCAATTCTCCGCCCAGGGGATATTGTCGAAGTAGTTCATAATATTATGGTCTTCCTCGATGGACCCTGAGCCAGCCAAGACAAGCTGAGGAACAGAGACATGCTTTGCATTATCGGAAATCGAACCTTGGTTGTTCATCTCGTATCTAATCACTTTATTACCTAGTGTACTCCGGCTCTCAAAAGAAGCAGTCGATCAACCGAATATTTAATCGGTATTAACTGTAAATTAATTAACTGCTGCTGAGTGTGGTTAGCTGCAGTCGGTACACTAGTTGTGCAGTGATTCCACGTGGCGCTGTGGGGCCAGTAATTACCAGAAGTGGCCTCTTATCTGCCGATCGTTACAGGAGCCCAGAGCTCGGCAATCTGCTCTGGTTGCGTTTGTTTCACAAACAGAGATAAGATCGCCTATCTGAACAGACAAAAACAGAAATAAAAGCTCGATGAACACACATAACAAAGATTAAGGTTTTCTTTGATGTGACGTCATGTAGTTTGATAGATATCCACAAACCGTCATTTTCTACCGGGCGTCAGGTTTACGCGTAAGAAATGAGAAGTCATCGAGAACTACACATCGACAACACGAATATTAGCAAGCGGACAAAGGAAAACTACTAACAAAGTAATATTCAGTACTTCATATGAAGCATACTTAAAAGTACCTTAACATTTAAAGACAATATAAAGTCAAAGTCAGAGTCACTTTACGACTGGTGGTTTTCCGCCAGTTATTTCATTTTGGCGCCAAGCCCTTTGAGGATTACGACTTATTTTTATTTTTGCAAATGAACCCTTGAGGTAATAGTCCTTATGTAGTTACCTCCCTGACGAGAAGATGGTGCTCTCTCTTGTAAATAGGCTTTGCCTTTTATCAAGTGTACGCATCGTCCGTATAACATATTATAAGTTATATTAGCCTCTATATTAGTCTGTACTGGGATGTGATCTCTTGTACTTTGGTATATAGGTATCGAAAACATCTTAATGTTCACATTCACTGCAATGAGAAACTCGAATTTTAATCTTCCTGGATGTAAAGGGTGACCGGCGCTTAAGGCTGACCTCACCGCCGTCTGTGAGCCGATTGTCTAGACAGTGTGGGAGCCTCGATGTCTCACAACTCTGTGGGCTTCCACCGGCTCTTACAGGGATAGCTTTACCTTTTACCTTTTTTTATATAAAATATGATCCTTGAATTTTCTTGTTCTGTTTCCCGTAAAATATTGATCATTGAGAATCGCACCCTTCTCAGTCATTCAAAGAGAGCCCCCTCCCCCAATTGGTAACAAATGTTGGCTGGACCTTCATCCCCTTGAGGGCTCAAGACATATGCTACCAACTCCACCCTCGAATAACGATATGGGGTGGCATTTATGCCTCCCGCGCAGACGGGTCTCAGTAAAATACATGCAATACTAAACACTGGTAACAAGTAACAGCAAGAACCTGTGTACTCTGTAGTGAAGTGGACATGTGTACGGGGACAGTAGTGGTTTGATGGAAAGACAAAATTCTGTATCATCCACACTCATACATCTTACACCAAATTAATTAAGCACTACGCCATGAAGGTATATGGAGGTATAAAAGGTAAAGTTGTCCCTTTGCGTAACTAATTAAGCACTGACCCATGACGGCGTATGGGGTAGTTGATGTGTAGATCCATATTTTCTTGACCTCGGCACTAGTTGGAGGTGAGTGGTCAGCTTCACGCTCCGGCCTCTTAATCTCCCGGGAAAAAAGACCTCGGTACACATTGGATAGGAGGCTGGGTGGACCTCAGGACTGATCTGGACGCTGTGGAGAAGAGAAAATTCTTAACCATGCCGGGACTCAAACTCCGACCCCTCTGTCGTCCAGCCTGTAGTAAGTCGCTATACTGACTGAGCTGTCCGTACTCCTTGGGGTGGAGGTATAACTCCACCATTCTTGTTCTTGACACTAGCTGGAGGTGAGTGGTCAGCTTCATGCCCCGGTCGCTTTACCTCGGGGAAAATCTCCGGTGCCTATTGGATAGGAGAGTGGGTGGGCTTTATTAGGCAACAAATTATCAAGCAACAACAGGAATAATCATGAAAAAAGAACAATAAACAACAAAGTAAGAAGTACACCAATTTAGAGAGTCAAAAACTATAACGTTGAACAAATCATTCCAATTAAAAATGTCTGTGATTTTAAGTCGTTTGTAATTTTAATTTTGATGTTAATCTTTAATCAATAGCCCCCCCCCACAGACACAATTTTGTCTAGAATAACAACGCAAAACCGAGAGGGTTAGCTAAGTAATAACCGTGTAGACTTGTATTCCGCAGGGGCTTGGTTCGAATCTGTACCGGGACACATGATATCCTGGCGGAGGCTTTTAATTGCCTTATTCAGTGTGTCCAATCAAATATCGGGTCAGTACGTCTACTGAGCTACAAACGCGTCCCTCCATATCCTTTCTAATGCAACGTTTGTCGTCCGGCAATTCGACGCTGCTGTCTAGCTACTGACAGGATCGTAAAAGATAAAGAAAGACGGAACAAATAACAACGTATCAACTTATGGGACAGAATATATAACACACTTAGCCACCTGAGGTTGACGACATAATGGTTCGAACTTACCGTGTTACGAACTAATTAATTCAGTACGTAGTGCAGAATAGTGACTTTGTCATTAATTTGATAAAGAGTTAAACAGCGGCATATAACAGGCGTGTTGCATACCCCGGGGAGGGATTAACGCAATCAGCGGAACGTTTAAGTAAATCGCCTCACTTAATAAAGAACTTTAATTGTCCTATATAATTGTACAACGAAAGTTTAAACTCCAATTTCCTTCCTTCCTGAAAAAAAAAAATGGAGTCAGAACTGTTAAAGTTGTAATCATAATTGAATCTTGTACTTCTGTTCAAAGCGAAATTAACCTCTAATTTTACTTTTTAACCATTGGTCGTGGTTTACCAATGGAATGAAAAAAAAAAACTTTTACTTTTTCCAACTCTCTCTCGTTTCCGACATAAACTTTTCTATCACACAACATGCCGTTCATTAGTGAAACTGTAATTAAAGAAATTTGTAACCACAGAATAACTAATTAAAACATGCATTAAACAATTTTTAATTAGAATAAATTCGAATGTTAGGCTTTGTAAGGAAGGTTGAATACTGTTTAATACCACCTTTTATTTTCCTGTAAACGTGTACACGAAAAGTAAGGGACTTAAAACAAATGGGTTCGGTTATACGGAAGAGCAAAGTAGTACCCGATAATGTCCATGTTATGGGAAAGATAACAGGGTCGATTGTGGAACAATTTTCTCTATTTTTACTTTCTCTCTTCCTGTTCTTTTAATTTCACCGTCCATTTGATACGTTCATTACGCTGTGAAACCTCGGTGTCGGAGATAAAAATAGGGCCGTTTTCTGGTGTTCGCTCGTGCGTTCGAAAGTTTCAACTCATTTGCTTCATGCAAGGAGTGAGTATTGTGTTTAGGCACGAGAATGGATCTTCCGCGCAGAACTAGAGACATGCTGTGTGTCCTGAAGTGATTCATTTGAAACGGGTTTCGGTTTGTTCGTGGGTAATTTAACGATGCTGGTGAGATTTTTAAATCAGTCTATTGTCACCACAGCACGGTGGTCCCTCAAACGGCCGAGATGCCCTGCAATACATCCGTAAATACTGACAGTTGTTTGGCAGAGATGAATTTATTTTTAATGTATTTAACGACTCAGTAATTCAGGTTACAGCGCGTCCAATTGCTTCCGATTATAGTGAAAAATGAATTGGAAGGGATGTGAAAAGGACCGATCGTGGCCTAATTTAAGGTAATATCCCTGCATTTGCCTAGAGGGGCTAAGAAGAACAAAGTAAAACCTCAGAGTAATTAGTGTCCCAGCCGAGGTTTGCACCAAGTATCTCCTGAAGATAAGTCAGACGAGTAGTGCTTGAGCAAACTTCCTTAAAAATATTGCATTGATAATAACTCCCAACTATTTGACATTATGGAGCTGAAACCTGTTGGAGAATCTGCCAGTTGTGCAGCTGCTCAAGAACTTTCCAACGTTTTATGGAACCCGAAGGTTCATTACCGTGTCCACAAGAACCCACCACTGGTCTCTATCCTGAGCCAGATCGATCCAGTCCATACCACCCCATCCTTTCTAAGATCCATGTTAATATTATTCACCCACCTACGTCTTGGGCTTCATGGTGGTTTCCTTCCTTCAGGCTTCCCACCAATATTTTATATGCATTCCTCTTCTTTCCCCCTTCGTGTTACTTTCCCTGCCCATCTTATCATCCGGGACTTGATGATTCTAATTATACTTGGCGAAGGGTGCAAGTTAGGAATCTCCTCATTATGCAGTTTTCTCGAACCTCCTGTCACTTCATCTCTCGTCGATCCAAATATTCTCCTCAGCACCCTGTTCTCAAACACCCTCGCTTCGCTTAATGGGGGGTGGAGTCCAACTGGGTCCACTCGGCACGGCGGCCACTGATTGGCCTATTATAGCCTGTCCCGGGTGATTAAGATGATGGAGAATTTGGTGGAATGAAGATTGGCAGGGGAAACCGAAGTATTCGAAGAAAACCCGCCCCAGCGCCACTTTGTCCACCATAAATCCCACTTGACCAGATCCCGGGATCGAACCCGGGCCGCCGCGGTGGGAAGCCAGCGACTAACCTCTTGAGCTATGACGCGACCTTTCAAACACCCTCAGTCCAAGTTCTTCCTTCAATTCAAGGCAGTATGTTTCACAAGCAAATATAGAGAGGTAAATTATAGTTCTAATGTAAATTGTGATCTTCATGTACGTATTTACACATCAGGCGAGTAGACAGAAGGTTCCGAACTGATTACTACCAAGCATTCCTCGAATTTAATATGACCTTAAATTCGTCGTGTATGTAATTTTGATTTTGTTAGTGTCGTTCCCAAGAATCTGGACCATTGCAGAAATCCCGACGGTTTATTCTTGCGCCATTTTACAGATGTCAGTATGGCATATGGAGTCTATCAGACGTGACATAGCGCCCCTCACGTCAGCTTGATGTACTATGGGTATTATGCTTGGTAAGGCTTCGAGTTTCTTACATGTGTCATGTAGTGGCTGGCGGGTCTCGGCGCCAGAATGCTGTGGCTGATACTTGGAGAACTAAGGCAGCACTTCAGTTAGCGACTGTGTATAAAGAGCTTCAAAGCACTGCCAGAAGTAAAAATAAGGTAATTATTGCATCATTGTAATTATTTACAAATTACAAACATTTTATTTGTTTTCAGTTTCATGTAGCCGGTCACGGTAGTGGAGCGGTGTAAGGCATGTACTGTCTTCTCTCGCTCGGAAGCTGGGATCTTGGGTTCGAATCCCACAGAAGGCATTAATGTTTGGTATGTGTATGTGTTTATTCTGTGTCTGTGTTGTCCTCTGTGTAGTTAGAGGCCTTGCGACGAGCTGATCACTCGTCCAAGGAGTCCTACCGTCTGTAATATGATCAAAATAAAAAAGAAACAATCTCGATACCATAAGGTATAAGAGGAACGGATTAAAGTAAAGTAAGTTCAATTTCATGTTCTTTCAAAATCAGAATACTTCATTGTCTTGACATCTAATCAGTGGTTGTGATTTAATTAGTACGAGTTTTCTGGTACAGTAAGAAATGTATACTTGGCACTGATTAGTTAATTAGTTAGATATAGGTATATTTGGGGTTAGGCCTAAGTGTTTTCTCCAGTATGTATGCAGAAGAGCGGGTAAATTTAATATGGCAGTCAGATAAATGTTTACATATTACGGCAAGGCAGATTAACATTAACAGTATTTAATGAATAATGTGTTTTAGGTAGTCCTACTTACATTCGGAGGGTATTTAACGACACCGTATATGTTACATAGTTCATTTAATGCTAGTGGGGTGGGACTAAGTCCCTTGTACTGAGGCCACTTCTGGCCTATTGTACCAGCCCCAGATGATAGGTGAGGGTGATTGTGGAGCAGTTGGTGGAATGAAGATTGGCAGGGGAAACCCAAGTACTCGGAGAAACCCTGCCCCAGCGCCACTTTGTCCACCACAAAGCCCACTTGACCAGACCGGGGATCGAACCCGGGCCACCGCGGTGGGAAGCCAGCGACTAACCGCTTGAGCTATGGCGCGCCCTCTTACATAGGTTACTAAGGACAGAATGAAAGGAAGAATTGTTATGCATAATGATAGCTATGGGCAACAATTGTGATCAGTAGGGGTAGGGTCGGTGTAATGTTGTTCTGCCGATGCTCAGTTCGAATCCTGAAGGGGACTTCAGCTGTCACGCATGGAATTTTTCTTTCAGTCCTTCCCCTAGAATTTCCCTACCTTGGAACTGGCAACTACAGCTTTCTTTCCAAACCATCATTCATTAGTCAGCCTACCTTTGGACGTTACATATTCAGAGATACTGATAAGGTCGTTAAATAAATAAATAAAAATTTGTGCTTATCATGAAGTCACAGACCTGGTAGCTACAAGCCTTAAACTACATAATCGTTTATCCCACTCTCTCTACTCATGTAACCGAACGTAGCGGTCAAATGGGGAGTAGACCGGTTTCGAATCTGGAAGGATCCGAGTTCACATACCGACCCGAAGACACACTATGTTGACTGGTATCCTCAGTGCTTCCAGGAAAATTCAAACATAGTACCAAAATGTGACCATAACTCCTTTCATCATATTTTAGAATTGAAATCGTCTCACCATTAGATGCTGCATAAGTTCAACTACTGAACTCAGTCACTCATGCAGCTGAGCTCTTTTTGAGAAGGCGTCAGTTGTGCAGTTATTCAAGAACTTCCAAACATTTTATGGAACCCAAAGGCTCATTACCGTGTCCACGAACCCTCCACTGGCCCCTATTTTGAGCCAGATCAATTCAATCCATCCCATTCTCTCTCTCTCAGATCCATTTTAATATTGTCCGCCCACCTACGTCTTGGTCTTCCTAGTGGTCTCATTCATTCTGTCTTCCCCACCAATATCCTATATGTACTCCTCTCTATTCGTGCTACATGCCCGTCCATCGTATCCTCCTTGACTTCATCATTCGAATTATACTTATACTTATGAAGTTCCTCATTATGCAGTTTTCTCCACCCTCCCGTCACTTCATCTGTCTTGGTCCAAATATTCTCCTCAACACCCCGTTCTCAAACACCCTCAGGCTGTGTACCTCCCGTAATGTCAGAGACCAAGTTTCACACTCATACAGAACCACAGAAAATTTTCAGCTACTGAAGGCGTTATTAAGCAAGGCAGATCGGTAAACATTCATGTTGTGGTCAGTTTGGTTATGGCATCGTATATTCTGATGTACAGTTACCAACTTTTCAGAGGATTCATCTTTGGTGATGACGGAGACAATATGTCTACACGGCGTCATAACACAGAAAACCGCAATATTGATATAGATTAAAGTTTTCCATCATGTTAGTAGATCATTAGTCTTCAGTGGGTAACATTTACCTTTTAAGGACGCGTTAATTAAACACGGCCAGGTTATATCAAGTGTGTGGTGTGTTCCATGGATCACGATGACATAGATGGAGTTTTATTTATTACTGTCTGTGATTGACGGGTGTTAAGAGTACAGTAGTGAAGAAAGTGATTTTAAGTTTGCTAATTGCTGCGTGAGAAAGAGAGCCAGAGAGAGAGAGAGAGAGTGAGAAAGTGAGGTTGACCGGGCAGCAACACCGTACATCACTTGTTTCATTAATCAACCAACCTGATTCCTTGCGGACCTAAAATCCCCGAATGTTACGCCGTGATAAGGTACCATGGAATTTCCATGCTCTCTGCGCTATCTGTGTGTTTCCTTCCATCATATCAGTGCATTTCGGATTTTTAACAAGAGAAAGACGCTCTAGTTACTTTATTCATTCAAAAGAGATAGGAAGAACAAGTTCCGAGCAGGAATCGTGAAACCTACTTTCTCTTGCATATATATCTGTCCCTTGATCTCTGACATTACGGGAGGAATATAGACTGAAGGCATTTGAGGACAGAGTGCTCAGGAGAGAATTTGGACTGAAGATGAATGAAATGGTAGGATGGGAAAAACTGCGTAATGAGCAGCTTTTTTAAAATGTAGTCTCCGCCAGGTGCTATTACAGTGATAAGTCAATGAGGAAGGCCGCGCCATAGCTCAAGCGGTTAGTCGCTGACTTCCCACCGCGGCAGCCCGGGTTCGATCCCGGGTCTGGTCAAGTGGGAATTGTGGTGGACAAAGTGGCGCTGAGGCGGTTTTTTTTCGAGTACTTCGATTTCCCTTGCCAATCTTCATTCCACCAAATTCTCCATCATCACAATCACCCCGGGGAGGCTACAGTAGGCCAATCAGTGGCCGCCGTGCCGAGTGGACCCAGTTCGACTCCACCCCCCACTAAGCGAATTAAGTCAATGATGATGAAATGTGCAGGACATGTAGCAAGCATGGGAAGAAGAAGAAGATGGGAGATCCAGAAGAAAAGAGACCACTAGATAGACTAAGACGTAGGTGGGTGTACAATATTAAAATGGATCTTAAGAGAAATAGGATCGAATATTATGGACTAGATTGATCTTCTCAGGATAAGGACCAGTGGAGGGCTCTTTTGAACACTAGTAATACTTTAATAAACCTTCGGCTTCCGCTACCGCTGCTACTGTTACTACTACTACTACTACTACTAGTTACTACCACTACTACTGGTACTTCTACTGCTACTACTGCCGCTGCTACTACCATTACTACTGCCACTTCCGCTACCGCTGCTACTACCATTACTACTGCCACTTCCGCTACCGCTGCTACTACCATTACTACTGCCACTTCCGCTACCGCTGCTACTACCATTACTACTGCCACTTCCGCTACCGCTGCTACTACCATTACTACTGCCACTTCCGCTACCGCTGCTACTACCATTACTACTGCCACTTCCGCTACCGCTGCTACTACCATTACTACTGCCACTTCCGCTACCGCTGCTACTACCATTACTACTGCCACTTCCGCTACCGCTGCTACTACCATTACTACTGCCACTTCCGCTACCGCTGCTACTACCATTACTACTGCCACTTCCGCTACCGCTGCTACTACCATTACTACTGCCACTTCCGCTACCGCTGCTACTACCATTACTACTGCCACTTCCGCTACCGCTGCTACTACCATTACTACTGCCACTTCCGCTACCGCTGCTACTACCATTACTACTGCCACTTCCGCTACCGCTGCTACTACCATTACTACTGCCACTTCCGCTACCGCTGCTACTACCATTACTACTGCCACTTCCGCTACCGCTGCTACTACCATTACTACTGCCACTTCCGCTACCGCTGCTACTACCATTACTACTGCCACTTCCGCTACCGCTGCTACTACCACCACCACCACTACTGCTACTGCTATTACTACTGCCTCTTCCGCTACCGCTGCTACTACTACCACCACCACTACTGCTGCTACTACTGCTGCTGCTGCTACTACTACTACTACTACTACTACTACTATTACTGCTGCTGCTTCTAATACTGTTATTTTATTTTTCTTTAGTAAATAACTTAGTTTATAAGTTTGTAAAGTAAAGTAAAGCTATCCCTGTAACAGGCCGTGAAGGCCCATAGGGTTGTGAGACGTTGAGGCTCCCACACTATCTAAGACAGTCGGCTCAAAGATGGCGGTAAGGTTGTCAGCCTTACGCGCCGGCCGCGCTTTACTCCCCAGAAAAGTATTTATTTAATTCGTGGTACTCATTTCTGTTAGAGGCTGAGTGAACCCCAGGGCCGGAAGGATTAGGTCAAATGAAAAACTTTAAGTTATAAATACATAAGATGAGTATTTTAAATTTGTCCGGTATGACCTCACAGTTTCAGATCAGCCCTAGATTCGTAATTGTGGAGTTACAAGCAACGTTTCATACGTAATGCACAAGTATGTTTCAGACCAGTCCCCGCCGAAAAGTATGGTGTAGAGGTAACTCTGTAGACTTGTGTTCTGGAGGTGCAATGCTATCATGACAAATTTTCGTGCTTTTCCTCAGTACCCTGGGCAAATTCCAAGGTACCTCGTTTAGGCCGCAATTGATTCCTTCCAAATCCTTTCCAATTCATTCTACCATCCGACGCTATATGAAAGCGTCGTTAAGTAACCCACAAAAAGTGATCGATGTCCATACAGAACGTTGGTAAATATCTACAAGACTACACGGCGTCACAGCCAAGCGGACAGTAATTTTGTTAGTCACCTTTATGGGAACCTCAGATCTCGTAAGCATTTGGTTTGTGCAGTCACCCACAGATCATAACACAGGCCTACAAAAAAAAATTTTTTTTTGGTGTCTAGGATTTTAGAACTAATTTTAGTTATATTTAAGGCGCTGAATCTAAATATAAAATCAGTTTTTCTCTACCAGCTCTACTTTTTTAGATCAGCGTTTTTGTAACGTGCAGTTCTACACAAAATGTGCAGTTCTAATTGTATTTTGTGCAGTTCTAAATCTCATATGCAAGGATTGGTTCCTGTATATTTGCCCTATTGTCAGTCTGCTGTCCACTGACTCTTGGAAAAAATGGCTCTTCCTGAATATTTTCCCGATGATTGGCGCCTATTTATTGACAGCTCAAAGCGAAGTTTGAAATGTGTCCTTCTACACAATGGAAACAAATATGGTTCAATACCAATTGCTCACTCCACGAAAATGAAAGAAGAATATAACACCATAGCTTTGGTCTTAGAGAAGATAAAGTATCATGAACATCAATGGGTGATTTGTGTGGACTTAAAAATGGTAAATTTTCTCCTTGGACAGCAAAGTGGTTACACCAAATATCCCTGCTTTTTGTGCCTCTGGGATAGCAGAGACAAAACACACCACTGGGTTAGAAAAGAATGGCCCAAGAGAGAAAACATGTACGTTGGGGAGAAGAATATCATTAA
>NW_019745080.1:1812701-1826295 GCF_002891405.2 Cryptotermes secundus
ATAAAAATATAATTATAATATAGTAATAAAAATTCCATGTTGAGTTTTTTTATTTGATCCACTGATTTAACTTAAAATAGTGTAACGTATATTTCACCAAAATGTTATATCTTAAAAATTTGAGCTCCTAGGCAAAAACTAATGCCATATTTGAATTCAGGGCATCAAATTCATATGAAATCAGCTCCAAATACCCCGGCACCAAAACAGCTGTTGGCCTGTGTAATGAATGATTAGAAGCGCTGTGATTCACTAGATATTTTTGTGTTATCAGAATCTGATATCAGACATTGTATGCAAAATCTACTAAGTCGCTCCCAGACGTCTGAGAAAGTTCCTGCCAAGATTTTCTGCAAGAAAGGAAACACAAAGATTAAGTCATGACAACAAACTCTGCATTCAGATGGGTTATACTGCTTGCTTCTTTGCTTAATTCGCATAGTGGGGGGTGAAGTCCAGTTGGATCCACTCGGCACGGCGGCCACTGATTGGTCTATTGTACCTGCCCCGGTTGTTTATGATGATGGAGAAAGTGGTGGAATGAAGATTGGCAGAGGGAACCGAAGTACTCGGAGAAAACCTACCCCAGCGCCACTTGTCCGTCACAAATCCCACTTGACCAGAACCGGGTTTGAACCTGGACCGCTGCGGTGGGAAGCCAGCGACTAACCGCTTGAGTTGTGGCGCGGCTTTGCTTCTTTGCTTACTCTTGTTATTCTTCGACCCCGAAGATGGAGGCGATATTTTCCTTTGAAACGTCAGATTTTCTCATAACTACACATTGTCACAACCCAACTCTTATATCTGTTTCTCATGTTTTAAAATTGGCCTTTCTAAACAGAATGCCCAGGGAATTTATTGAGAGTCCACTAGCTAAGGTAAATATTGCAGAGGTGTGTATCGGTTACATCAGGGCCTTAATTAAAGGGAGACAACCTCCACTCAATACGTCTGACAGTGCACCAGCAAACACTGCCCCGCTACTTGCTGCTGTATATTTCTCACGCGCAAGCCAGAGGTCTTAACCAGACTACAGACGTCGTATCCGAGAATATAGCTATTCTTTTTCAACTGTATATTTTATTTCTTTATTTTATGTTTCCAGAGAGATAAATATCTGAGCCTTTTTAGTCGGGTAGTAGTTAACCGATGTTTCGGAGGAACATAACTGCGTCCATCTTCAGAATAAAACGGTTAGCCAAGAAAACGAGTAATATATACCGTTAGGCCGCGCTATAGCTCAAACGGTTAGTCGCTGGCTTACCACTGCGTCGGTCCGGGTTCAAACCCGGTTCTGGTCAAGTGGGATTTGTGGTGGTCAAAGTGGCACTGGGGCGGGTTTTCTCCGAGTACTTCGGTTTCCCTGCCAATGTTCATTCCACCAATTGCTCCACAGTCACCCTCACCTATCATCTGGGGCTGGTAAAATAGGGCAGAAGTGTCCGCAGTACAAGGGACTTAGTCCCACCCCACTAGCAATAAAAAAATAAAAAAATATATAACGTTAAATCGCGTCACATTCCAGAATATGGTGTTCTTTGCTCTTGTATGAATTGAGAAGCGTCAGAAATATACTGGTGCGTAAAAACAAAAGAGGGGGTTTAAAATTATTCAGGGTTGGTTATCTCTGTTGGCCTTTTAAAGCCAGACATCCGGTTCCAGTGGGTCTTTAGTGCAGACAGCCCCTCAGATAATGGCAGTTAAAATGCTTCCTGCTATCCGGCTATTTAAAACCACGTCTCTTACCTCCAGTTTTGCCTTCGTCTCTAAATACTAATTCCACAATTATTTAGCTCTTATCAGGAAGCGACACTGAAAGCCCACATTATCTACGCTGCATAATTTTACTAACTAGATACCTATATTATCTGCTATGCTTATCTTGCAGACTCGTTGGGGAACGAGGCGAAATTTGTTTCCGTCCGTACCGTTTTTATAAACAGGATATCTTCGGTCTAGAATTTCTCACATAGATATTATACTGGGATATTGGGTGTCTGAGTAATGGGGCAGAAGTAAGATCGAAGAAGAGAAGTAGAAAGGAGGAGGGAATAATAAAGGAAGTCACTGCAATCTCACACTAATTCAGAATTTGATTTCTGGTGCAGATAACTTTAGATATTTCCGCACCCAGAATCAGTTAATGAGATCTGAGGTTCTCGTTTCTTGCCGCGTCGGTGATTGTTAAGATTATGGTGATGTGACGCCGTGTAGTTTAATAGATAGGTACCAAGATTAGGAGGAGAATCCTGACCTCATATTCAAGTTACAACTCTTCTTCCTGGACGTGATGCTGTGTAATTGTCACGTGTGGTGTGTGTGACTTACAGACGGGTTTTTATTTGGATGATTAGGTTTATTGACACCCTATACACACCACTCGGAACTACAGTCACTTACAGCGCTATCCCTGTTTCCACTACTCTTCATTGTTACACACACTATAGTCCATTCGCGGAGACGAGACAGTTAGCGTAAACAAACCAAGCCCCGCGTCGTCACAGCTGACAGCAAGGAGTGGACAAAGCGCGCAGTTACTTCAGTGTACTCACTGCATTCGGACGTACGTTAACCTGCATTCAGACTGAACAGTGAACTTTGGACGCCCCTGCAATTGTACACGCATCACGTGATCGCTGCATGATTTCATTCAAAGAGCGAAGGCGATACCGCGTGCATTTGTTTACGAGGACTCTCTCGTCTCCGCGAATGGACTGTAGTGCCCTCATTTTATTACTTTATCCAGTAGTCTTGTCCTGGCAACGGATTCATAACAGTCAAATTTAATTTAAAATCACACATGAAGTCATCTTTGCACAGCCTAATTCCTTTCTTGCCATTATTCTGCCAACTGCCAACTCTGCAGACTCCTTCGGTTCTCATTTTAGCTGCCCGAGATCCTACGCGCTCACGCGCAAAACCATCTCGCCAAGGAGGATGTTGCATAAGGACTATGACCGCAAGGGTTCATTTGAAAAAGAAAAAGTTTCTGGTCGTGAACCTCAAGGGGCTTGACGCTAAGCCGAACTGATTGACGGTAAACCGTCAGTCGTAAAGTAACTTCGACTTTGACTTTGATTGCGAAGCCCCCATCTGGTGTCGAAGCTAAGAATGAGTGAAGATTTATCTCTACCTCTTCCATGCGGTTCTACTGTGTGTTGCTACGCACGCAGATCTTTTCTTTACAAATGAATTTAAGAAGAAGAAGTAAATAACACAAATAATTGAATAAGGCACGTGTAGAGAATTGAAGCCGTAGAAGTAGACGGAGAAGCCTTCAAAAAGAACGCCTTGAATGTGTGATTTATTTCCGTTAATGTCACTACTTCAGCATACAGCCTACCCTCGTTATAACAGAATCGTTTCTGGTTGGGGGGGGGGGCGCACATTATTGCCGATGTCCGCAATAACCGAGTGAAAAGGTATTCACGGAAATACACCGCAGGTTACATAGTCAATGCACGCAATGAACACACAAACACAATGTGATTATAGATTTACATGTTATCACGTGATAGAGTGTGACTGTAGACAGGTTTTGGATCGGTGAATAGATTTATAGGACACTTATGTACACGGCTCGTTAAGTACAAAGAATTACAGCGCCACTGCACAATACGATTCACAAAGTACTACAGCATCCGCTAAGCCTTTTTCCAGCTTGCAATGTCGTCACCAACCGTTCCTTAGCAACGGCTTCTGATATTGGAGATTCTTCACCTCCACGCGATCGGGTCCACGCTTCGCAGCCTTACGTGCAGAACTCAACTGATCTAACTTTGTCCCTTGCTTATAACATTTCGGCACGGACAACCTAGATCTCACAGCTCTTCTATTGTTGCCTCCAACTGTTGCATTATTAAGAATCTGATGGCTAGCAACGGGAACGTGGTCACTTAGCCGTTGTCCAGAAACGGCCGCTGTTAGCGACGCGTCTATACGCCATAATATTGTAATTTAAAGTTGTCCTGTACACCACGCAATGGAGGCGTAGGGCGAGTGGATGTATAGATCTACATTTCCTTGACATCTGTACTAGTTTGAGGCGAGTGATCATCTTCACGCTCCGGCCGGCTTATCCCCGGCGAAAAGTCCCCCTCGATACCCATTGGACAGGATGTTGGGTGGGCCCTGGAGGCTCTTGCTCCTTCTGGGACTCGATCTCCAACCTCTTGACCGTGCAGCCCGTAGAAAATCGCTATACCGACTGCGTTATCCCGGCTCTCAGTTTATATATTGTTTCTTTATTTTAAATAATATTATATCTCTGAAACCTTCAATATCTCTAAAAATTCACAATTGTTCACAGCCAGATTTTGTCCGCAGCATTGGAAATCGGGCCGCCTCTGTGGTCTAGTGGTCAGAGTTCCTGCCTACAGATCCAGAGGTCCCGGGTTCGATTGCCAGCGCTACCAGATTTTCTGAGTTGTAGTGGGTCTGGAAAGGAGTCCACTCAGCCTCGTGAGGATAACTGAGGAGCTATTTCAAGGAAACAGCGGCTCCGGTCTAGAAAACCGAGATTAAAGACCGTGGGGATCCGTTGCGCTGTCCACGCGATACCCTCTATCCGCAAAAGTTGGCACTAACTTCGCCGATAAGCGGCGGTCGCTCGGTCGGTATAGTTCGCTTGTAGACTACAGGCCACGGAGTTCTTTTGCATTGGAAATATGTTATATCCGGATCATTTATAACGAAAAATTACTGTATATAGCGTTGAATGGTAGGATGGTTGCTGAATCATGAATGTGGAGGGATTTGGTAGGAAGCAGTTGTAGGCTAATGAGGGTACTATGCCAGAATTTGCCTGGAACGACTGAGTGAAACCATGTGAATTCTGTCAGAATAAAAAGGCTAATTGCCTGAACTTGGTACCTGTTCTATACCTTCCGTTGTTACGTTGTTGTTAAAGGTTTTTGCTCTAAATCTAATATTTAGCTTTGTTAGCGAAATGATTTCATTCCTTTTATAGAGATAGAATTCCTTTTATGCGTAATTGTCTTCAATAAATTCGTGGATGCGGTGTTGCTGCTTATGCAATTTAGTAAATTATATTCATGATGCGGTGTTGCTAAATTGTTAGCAATTAGAAGTTTCGAAGTTGGCGTCTCTCACAGTTACCATTAACATAGTTCCATCAGTTAGAAACTGTACTCAGTTACACAGTTTGTATGCGGGATTTTCGGAGCAAAATGCAAGAATTTGTGCCGCTGAATGTTATTATGGGACTTCATTTGGACTTTATGCATGGTCTCGTTTCAGGGATTTGTTCTACTTCAGCTTTATTTGCAAAATAGAAAGGAAGGCTTTATAATACCGTCGTGTCTATCCGCAAGTCTATAACCCAGTATCTTGGTCTAAATAGATTTTTATTTCTTAATTCGATAGGGTTGTCGGGAAATACCGATGTTCAGCCGTAGTGACTCGTAGTAAAGTCTAAACCGAAGAAGATCGTTGAAGCGGTAATGTTGTAACTGTTCGGTAAGTGTCTGGTTCGATTATCGGCTGGGACACCTATTATGTTGAACGAGGTTCTTCGTGATTTTTCTCAGTTCGTCCAGACAAAAGTCAGCATAGCACTTTAAAATATTCCGCGATCATTTCTATTCGAACTTTTTCAGTTAATTATTCATAATTATTCCGATTATACAGCCTGAGTTACTGGCAGAGTCTTGGAGTAGATCATTTTTTCCTTGGTACTACAGCCCCAGTGGGCCTAGGCCTACCTCCATGAACTCCGTTCACTTCGGTTTATCTAAATCTTACACATACGGTAGGACTCCTTGGGCTGGTGATCAGCTCGTCGCAAGGCCTCTACCTGTAGCAAACACAGAAAAACGCACACAAACATCCATTCCCTGAGTGGGATTCGAACCCACGATCTCGGCTTCCGAGCGAGCGAAGACAGTGCATGCCTTAGACCACTGGGCTACCGTGACCGGCCGGAGTAGATCATAAATACGTATAAAAACACCTAAGACGACAAATGAAAAAGATCGAACATTTTGTGACGATGCTGTATTAATGCGATGATTGTTTTTTTATGCATTATTCATTGTTTTGTTCTTTTATTTAAAACATGACGTTTCGGGGGCTGGATTCTGTCTCCATCTTCAGATATAAACCTACTTATTTGGACCCAATTGTTAGAGCTAATCCATATCTCAGGAGATAGGAATTTGGATTGGACCCAATTGAGTAGGTTTTTACCTGAAAACAGAAGAATCTAGTCTCCGAAACGTTGTGTTTTAAATAAAAAGCAGGAAGATGTACCTATCTATGGTTTTACAGCCCTTGTGGACCTTGGCAACTTTTTCAGTTTCTAATCTATACACAGTCGGTAGGATTCCTTGGACGAGGGATCAGCCCGCCGCAAGGTCGTTATCTACACATAGAACAAAAAAAAAAAAAACAGAATAAAGTTCTCAAATGGATTCGAACCCATGATCCCAGTTTTCGAGCGGGCGAAGACACGTCAAGCCTTATACCGACCGGCCACTATGATCGGCAGGTTAATGAATAATTTTCAGTCTTATAAAAGCATCAGTACTTACATTTTTCTTCTTATTGATTTCTTGCTTGGTTTACTCTTCTATCCTGAAGGTGAAGTTCCTCTGAAAATTTTTGATCTTCTACCGGACCTCATGGCGTCACATGTGAGAAGACAGTAATGTAGCGTGTATAGCCGTTGCCATGCAATGACTGCGAGGTGAGCGAATATAACATACCCGTGTTTGGACAAAGGCTAGGTAAACAGCAGCTATTGCTAGGCAGCAGCCAGTATGCCAATGGACTGGCCGGAAAGCGGTGTTTTCTATGGAGTCCGTGCTGATGACGCATGTGACAATTAATACAGCAATGGGAACGGTGTTTTCTGTGCAGTCCGTTCCTAGATGTTATAAGTAGTTGCTAGTTGGGAGTCGACAGTTGGAGCAGTGAGTTTAGTTGCGAGGTATTCGTCAGATGGTAAAACGTGAGCGTGGAAGCTAAAGAATCTCCAGTGTTAGAAGCAGTTACCAGGAAACGACTGGTGAAGACACCGCAGGCTGGAAAAGATTTAGTATTTGCAGTAGTGATTTCTAAAGTGTGGACATTAGTGATGGTGCTGTAATTGCTTGTACTTACAAGTCATGTGCATAAGTGTATAAGTAATTCCATTCACCAATCCAAACCCCGTCTATAGTCACACATATGCATGACAGTAATTTTAATCTGGACTAGCTCTGGATGAGAATCAGTGTCCGGACATATGAAGAGTTCTGTCTTCTGGGACATTACGCCGTATAGCCCGTTGAAAGTCAACAGACGTTTCAGAAGAACACCTCGCCTCCATCTTCAGAGTCTAAGAATAAGCCAGGTAAGAAAACCAGCGTGAAAACTCTGCTTGTCACCTTCTTTCACCTTCTACCCTGAAGATGGAGGCGATCTGAAATGTCGATTGACTTTAAAGGGACTACACGGCGTTATATCCCACATGACATAAGCTACATTTTCATGTACTAATGTCACAGTCAGTTTCGCTGAGGTATGGAGATACTGTACGGAACTTAGCAGGTTTTCTAATGACACGCGTGGCGCTATCTGTCGGCGAAGCATGTCACGAAATGTCTGGGTGACAGGATGTGACGTACAAACGAGTGCCTAAGGCAGGAGCATACACACCGGAAAGAAGGTAAAGGAACTGCAGGGATGGGGGGAGGAGTTGGATTAGACGGAAGATGGTTACCAAACGGAGAAGATTGGTACATTGTCGATTTGATTTATATGTTAATCGGGTGGAGTAAGGCAGGATGAACACGACGCATCTGTCGCTTCGTGGCATATGAAATGACGCCAGCAGGCGGTTCTGCGACGGTGGAGGAAAACACAAAGTACAACTAAAAGTCAGTCCTTCCTAGGATCATAAAACTTGTTCATATGTCAGAATGAACTTGAATAGCTTCCAACATGCTCTGTTTCGTTAGAAATAAAAATAGTTCTGTCTTTGGGGGTGCAACGCTATTCAGTCCTTTGGAAATAAACTGATGTTTCGGAGCAACATTTCAGCAGAAACGTTGCTGTATAAGCTTAATGGAACGCAAGAAAATAAGACGTCAGTAAAAACGATTGTTGTCTGCTCTATACTGTTTTGGTTTACTCTTAGACCCTAAAAGTGTAGGTATTCCTCCGAAACGTCAGTTGAATTTCAATGGATTATACGGTATTTTAACCCGGAATATATAACTCTTTATAACCCCAAATCTTATATATTTAATTAGTTTTGTAGAAATGTACGATAGTTACCCGTATGAGTGGTAAAAAGCCTTCTACGTTTAACCATTTAAAGCGAAGTGTTTACTGTATGTACCACCTGCTTTGGTATCACAAAAACTGCGGACTACGCAGCGTTGCACGGAGAGAATAGTTTTCTTCATTGTCATCACTGATAATATCAAACCCAACAGTTATCTATTTGAATATCTGCTCTGTCCTGTCTGGCAGCGTGCCTTTCTGTCTATATATCCTTCCTTCCGCACTGTTGCTCTGGGATCGACTCAGCCTCTAACAGAAACGAGTACCAGGAATCTTCTTTGGGGTAAACGGTGGTTGCCTGGCGCGTAAGGATGACAACCTCACCGCCATCAGTGAGCCGATTCTCTAGACGAAATGTGGGAGCCTCGACGTCTCACAACTCTATAGGCCTCCACGGCCTGTTACAGAGATAGTTTTTTCTTACCTTTTACTATAAGGGAAGTTTTATTTTGTGACAATTTAAGAAAACCAAAACCTTTAAAATTACGTCATAGTTAAATTAAACACACACTTAATATTGTGTAATGTTTGTTAATAACGCCGGTCACGGTAGCCGAGCGGTCTAAGGCATGTACTGTCTTCGCTCGCTTGGAAACCGGGATCGTGGGTTCGAATCCCACACAAGGCATGGGTGTTTGGTATGTGTTTATTGTGTGTTGTTCTGTGTTTAGGTAGAGGCCTTGCGACGAGCTGGTCACTCGTTCAAGGATTCCTATTGTCTATAAAATTATCATGAAACTGAAAAAGCAGAGGCCAGGGCACAAGGGGGCTGCAGAGCCAGTGAAAAAGAAAATTATTTCTGAACTATTTTGAAGCGAACCGTTGCAACGGAGGGGAAACATGCAGATTAGCGTACCCTGCCATATCGACAGTAAAAAGGTAATTCTAAGGGAAAGAGACGGGCAAAAGAAAAAGGGGGGAAATCCTCGCCGTTGATTTGTGACCCGAAGAAGGCATAAAGAACACGAAAACCTGTTTTCTTCTCTGCCTTATTCTCCAAGGTGCTGGGAGGAAATACAAAACTAATTCTGGCATATTCTAATTCTGAGACACACACAGTCTCTGAGGAAACCATTTCTCACTTTTGGAGACTTCAAAATGTTTCTTACCTCAAAGCAGGGAGTCGATGTAGTGACTCTGGGTTGGGCACCCATGAAGTCGGGGTTTATTTTTCATCAGGAGGCGAGAAATTATTTCCCTCTTCACAGCGTCCAGCCCGGCTCTGGGGTCCACTTGGCGTTCTGTAGAAACTGGTCTCTTTCTCATGGGTAAAGATACTGGAGCGTTCACCTAGTGTCGAAGTTAAGAATACATGAAGTTGTCCTTCTCCGTGAAAGTCCTTATGACGTGATGCTGACGTCAGGGAAATGAAAATTGTACATTTACTTTACTTTGTCTCTCGCTTCTGTTGAGTTGTGGACAGTAGTTGCAGGGCAGCTGAATTCCTCGTTCCGAGTGAGTCAGTGTGCTCGTGTTATGAATGTATAAGGTGTGGGCCTTCTTGGACCTTGCACCGCGACCACAGTGATCTATTGTGTTCGTGTTAAGTTAGTTTAAACTTAGGAAGATAAATCAGAATAACAAATTTGAAGGCTTAATTAGATTTCAGATGTTGATCAGAGTGGCCGCGCGGTCTAAGGCATTGAATTGTCTTCGCCAGCCCAAACACTGAGATAGTGGGTTCGAATCCTCCTCGAGTCATCGATGTCTGTGTGCGTTTATTCTGTGTTTGTATTGTTCTGTGTGTATATAGCGGCCGAGGTCTAACAAAGGGCTGTAGAGCCGTAGAAAGATAGATAGATAGACATTTCATAGTTTAGGTTATTTGTAAGTAATTAAATATCATTTTATTAAATGAACTAATTCCGAAACTTTCTTGTTTCCACGGTTACTAATCCGTTTAGCCTTTTCCTGTCTCCATACGGTTCATTCTCTTATCATCCTTAGATCTTGCAACATACTTTACATTCTGTTCAGCTCTGGTTTCTGTGTTCAACGCCTAAAGCTCTATGACATTTTACTTGGAGTTTCATGTCGAAAATGTACCTCGTATCTATAAGGTCCTTTTGTGCTCCGATGTTACTCCAAGGCTTGCAAGCCGGGTATGCCTATCTGTCAGGCTTCTGTTCTCAGTCCCTAGTGTCTTGGGGCCTGACTGCGCTCGAAAATAGAATTTTCCCTTTGTGCGAAGGTAGTAGGAATGCAGATTGCATGAAAATACGATTACATTCACAACCAAGAATTATAAGTTCGTTACTTGTTTATGAGGATAAAATTATTTCATGGAAAGTAATAAGCTAGTTCACTTCATGAAGTAAGAGTCCTATTGAGAAACTAATAGTTGCTCAGTTAGTCAAGGAATTCCAAGAATTTATGGAGGATTCATTTCGGTACGCACAAAAGCTCGCATCTGGTCCCAGTATTGAGCAATTTGCTACCCGTTTTCAGTTTCTTCTGTTTATCAAAAAAATTCCGCAGTGTCAGACCCCGTCTGTAATGTAAAGTAACATGCTCGCCCTTGTGATGATTTTTAGGTTCCGGCCCAACTTGCAGGCTAGATGACCATCCACTTTCAACTGTTCGCGGCTCTTTACTAAATATTGTCACGTGGTCTGACTTGATACGTGGTTTGGATTGGTAAACGTATTTATTGGACACTTTTACATCTCGTAACTACAAGTAAATATGACAGTCTCTCTGATTTACACACTGTAAAGAGCACTGTAATTACAGCACACATAAAGTCGACCCCGCCTCCAGACGGGTGCCCAACTACTATTCCTCGTTACATAGCCCGGCACGGACCGCACAGAAAATGTTTCTTCCATTATTGCATGCTCTTTCTTTGTCGGGGAAACAACGTGTCCCCAGAGCTTTCCCTAGCAACGGCTGATGTACTGTTGCCTGTTTACACAGCTGTTGCTTGGCAGTGGGTCTACATTTCATAATATAGTAGCGTTCTGATATTTACAATGATTTTTGGGTCCCGGACCAACCCGCAGACTAGATGACAACCCCCTTTCGACCACCCCTTTATACCTAGACTTCGTGTACTGAGGTTACTTGGAGCTATACCTCCATCTATTCCATTCTCCTTCATGTATTAAACATAGATATAAATTCACTCTTTTTTCGAACTGACACAGTAGCTTGAACTATATAGTGAATAATTAAGTGAAGGAATGTGAAAGGAAGCGGTCGTAACCCAATTTAAGGCACTCTCCTTGGTTTTTTGGAAGGATTGAGGAAACCCACGAATGTGTTCCAAATACTGACAGTTATCTTACCGTGAGTAAACACAGAAACTTGTGGTGGTGAGGCTTGCCTGACTCTGTGACCTGGAGAGCTATGCAGNCCCCCAAAGGTGTCTCCACCTTGTCGTGGTGGTGAGGCTTGCCTGACTCTGTGACCTGGAGAGCTATGCAGGAGGTAGTTAAACTACCGGTAGGGTCACCCCTGCCAGGAAGGTCAGAATGGTAGAGTCCAGACCAAGAGAGATACCCTGGTCCTCCAGGTAGGGGGTTGGGCATGAGGCTAACAACCTCATCCTGTAAAAAGGAATTTGTTCAGAAGCCTAACACCCAGCCTCGAGTCATCATGCTTGGGTCCATTCCTATGGCAGCACGCATTGGTTGTGGAGACTGGTTGTATAGGAGTCCAAGGCTCACCGAGGGCTGTAGCGCCGAGTGGTAGGTAGAAATAATTACAGAATCCAACTATGTTTGTTGTTATATGTCGCCTTAACTGAAGCGGAGGAGATTTATTTTCATATTTATATGTGACGCCAATGTAGTGGCATTATCATCAACTTGTAACTGAAGACAAAATTCGTTTTCTTCATTCCTTTTCTAAAAATTCCTTTTATAAAGCTGCCACATTCAAGACTACAGTGTTCTCTGTGGTACCCGCCTTGAAGAAACCAAAACTAATCTCAACACAGTTTGTCTTCCTGAGGTTCTCAGACATATAAAATCTTATAGAAGAAATAGAGAAACATTATTAAAGAGTTCTATCTTCTGGGATATAACTCCATGTAGTCCGATGAAACTGACATTTCGGAGTAACAGTTTGCCGCCTTCTTCAATGTCGAAGAATAAGCAAAATTTGTCATCTGCTTTCAGGCTGTTTTCTTGTTTGGCATATCCTTCGAACGCGAAGATGGAGACGACATGTTCCTCCGAAACGTCGGCTGACTTTGAACGAACTATACCGCGTTAAATCCTAGAAGACAGTAATCTTCATAACCGACGTTGTGATCAAGTCCTGCATACACTGAGGATGTCTGAGGAAAATTTAATCAAATTGGCATAGGACTCGAGAAATTAAGTAAAGAGGACACATAGAACATTAATATCTTTTGGGCTGTAACACCGTGTAGTTCGAAGAAGGCCCAAGTTTCGGAAAATATGTCACCTCTATCTTCAGGGTTGAAAAGTAAGCTTGTTTGTTGCTCTCTTACTCTTCAACCCTGAAGATGGAGCCTTATATTCTTCCGATACCTCTGGCTTTGACCAAACTACACGGTCTCACAACCCAGGAACCATCTCTCTTCATAATCACCTCTGTGAGAACCTGAAATCCTACAGAGAATTTTATTTTTGTAGGGTTGGCGACGAACGTAGTCGAACAGAAATAATACTGCTTGAGCATATGTTACATTAGTGTACAAATTGTACTGCAGACGATAAGCAATTCCCGCATCGGAAATTACCTCATGCAGAAAGACACACATTGAGATGTAAAGGGAGAAACGATGAGAGAAATTCAATGTCTGGAGGAATAAAGGAAGGTCGGGTGGCTAAGAAAATAAGAAAATAGAGACCAATTCTTCCCAGGTTTCTGTTTATTCTAGTTCCACCACAGATTTATATTATCCATTTCCCTTCGTTTTCTCTATATATCGGGTGGTGTAAAAATGAATAAGTTAGTGGTAGAAGTGAAAGGGCCGCCGAATTTTAAGGAATTCATGTAACTTACGTAAAACATACCTGAGTATGTGCATAAATAGTCTATTCAATTCGTTCTATTTATTACACAAAAATGTTTCAAGTAATTTAGTTAGTTAGTTAGTTATTAGAGAGGGTGGGTTTCCACATGCACTTAGACCTGTAGTGGTCCATTGTGCTTCCTTCTATGATTTCTACCAGCCTCTATATCCTACCGGTATTGGTGCTTACCATCAGTCCCACCCAGCCAGCGAGACCGGCTCTCTACTGGCTGAGAAGTATCTATAATGCTTTCCCCATCTACCGGAGGTATTAGTGACTGCTGTTGGGCGGCAAACGTCCGCAATTTTGCTCAGTGA
>NW_019745080.1:1826366-1896154 GCF_002891405.2 Cryptotermes secundus
CTCCCGGAGGACTTGTTCCCTGAATTTTTCCGCCCTTAAAAATTCGACGACCTCCGCCGGGTATTTGAACCCGCGTACTACGAGTCATGAGGTGGGAACGTTACCTCTAGACTACGGAGGCCGCTAAAATATTTCTAAGTTTGATCGTTATAACGCAGTAACCTTCATTATAACGGACTAATAGGGGGAACAGGAGTCGGGATAGCTCAGTCGGTATAGCGATAGGGTTACGGGCTGGAGGGCCGGAGTTCGATTCCCCGGCAGGCCAAAGTTTTTTTCTCTTCTCCACAGAGTCCCGACCGACTCTGGGGCCCTTCCCAACCTCCTATCCAATGGGTACTGGGGGCGATTTCCCCGGAAGAAAAGCGGCCGGGGTGTGAAGCTGACCACTTGAATTAATTAAGCGCAGGAACAATTTTACCTTTTAATAGAGGGGACAGATGCCTGTTATCTCCGATGTCCGCTATAATCGAGTGAAGCTATATTCAGGGGGTACACGCAATAAACATAAAATCGTGCATTGTGATGGCATAAAAGTATTTGTTATATTTGGGTTCTTTCTTAATTTAAATAACATTCTAACTACAGAACCTTCCTAGTGCCTCAACATCTCTAGAAATTCACAATTATACACAGCCAAATCTCGCCCGTTATAACGGAAATACGTTATATCCTCACCCGTTATAAAGTAAGTTTTTTTAGTGGATCTTGCAGCCCATTCAGGGCCCTGGCACAGCAAACATGTATGCCTTGAATGGTATTCGAACCCACGATCCCAGTGTTCGAGCGAGCGAAGACGGCCTCAGACCGCACGGCTACTGTGACCGGCATAAAGACGCTTTACTACTCCTATATTTATTTTCACATTCATATTGCCCACTATTTGAAAGTAATGGATTACTACATCCGACATTTAAAAGTTCGTCCATCTGGGATATGGTGCCCTATAGCTCTCTGAAAGTCAATAGACGTTTCGGAAGGGAACATTACCTCCGATTTCAGCGTAGCAAAACAAGCCAAACACGATTCCAGTACTAAGTATGTAGCAGATCTTACCGCTGCAGGGTTATACGTGTCTGCGCTCATCTCATACTGCGCAGGTATCACAGCGCCTTCTCTCTGCGTAACAAGTTCTTCAGAATTATTATCGATACTTGAAACCTACTGCCGGGAGCGGCTTTAACTCCTGTCGGCTGGTTAGCCGATCCCCAAACTGCACTTCATATTTCAGTGATGAAGCTATTCTCTTACTTTTCGTGAAAACTGCCGTAAGAACGGAAACACACGGAGGAGGAGAAGGGATCTTATTGTTTCACTTGAGAGCCACGTGCAAGTTCACTTATATATACAGAGAAAATTACAGGTGCATTTATGCGTGTAAGAAGGACATATGTTCTTTGTTTTCGTGGAATTAGAATTGATACAGGTGTATCTTGATATACGTACGTAGTACTTACAGCTGCGAAAAAAGCATTGCATAACACGAAAACCTACAAACAGAAGCCTCTTTTCATGAAATAAATGTTACAAATGTTAGTTACATTCTGTTATGGTCCAATTAACTACCCATTTAGTAGCTAGACTGTATAGCGCCGTATGAATAATATTTTTTTACTTTTTGATGAAGGAGCAAATTACACCTGGAAAGAATACATTTTTTTATTGCTAGTGGGGTGGGACTAAGTCCCTTGTACTGCGGCCACTTCTGGCCTATTGTGCCAGCCCCAGATGATAGGTGAGGTGATTGTGGAGCAATTGGGGGAATGAAGATTTGCAAGGTAAACCGAAGTACTCGGAGAAAACCTGCCCCAGCGCCACTTTGTCCACCACAAATCCCACTTGACCAGACCGGGATCGAACCCGAGCTGCCGCGGTTGGAAGCCGGCGACTAACCGCTTGAGTTATGGCGCGGCCAATTTGTCTGAGTAATATAAGTAATTAAGTAATTAAGCACTACGCCATGAAGGCGTATGAGACAGTGGATGTACAGATCCATGTTTTCTTGACCTCGGCACTAGCTGGATGTGAGTGGTCAGCTTCACTCCCCGGCCGCTTTACCCCTGGGGAAAGTGTCCCCGGTACGCATTGGATAGGAGGTTGGGTGGACCCCAGAGCAGGTCTGGACGATTTGGAGAAGAGACCCTATCGGGACTTGAACTCCGACCTCTCAGTCGTCCAGTCCGTAGCCAGTCGCTATACCGACTGCACTATCCAGGTTCCTGAGTAATATGAGTAACAATTATAATTTAAAATTTTCTGACACAGAATTAAAAGTTTATGGGTCTGAAGTTAAAGTACTCAGTTTGTTCCCAAATAATGTTAAATAATAAATATTAAAACAAGTGAAAATTTGTAATTACTCCTATGTCGGCTACGATACTGCATATGGGGCACGTTGTAGCGTAATTGGTAGAGGCATTGTGGAACAAGCCAGAAGGTTGCGGGTTTGGGTCTCGCTGAGGTGAACTTTTTTTCTTCTTCAATTTTCCTAATCCTTCCAACCGCACTATGGTCCAGGGGTCGACTCAGCCTCTAACAGAAATGAGTACCAGGAATCTTCCTGGGCGGTAAAAAGCGGCCGACATTTAAGGCTGACAACCTCACCGCCCGTCTGTAAAACAAGTGTGGGAGCCTCGACGTCTCCCAATCCTATGGACCTTCACGGCCTGCTACAGGGTTAGTTTTTACCTTTATGATGCAGAAAAGTCAATAGCCTTCAGATGTACAGATGTTTTATGGTAGTGAATTTTGGAATTAAGGAATGGTTGAGAAGTTGAGATGAATATTTTTAATATTTATGAGAAATTTCAGCAAAATAAGTGAAATAAGAATTGTAGATAAAGGACAAAAGTAGTATAGGTTTTATTGAGCCGAAAAAAGAGAAAGAACATATCAGAAGTTAGGATCGAATCCACACCCATAAACAAGCTGTGACGGAGAATATATAAGGAGGTGGAATTTAGGGCACAATTCAGTTCATAAATGTCAATTTGTCTGAATTAACAGCTCGATGGACTTCATAGTTCTCCTGCAGTGAACTGAAGAACGGCGAGGTACGCTACGTTCAATTCTGCACTGTACATTGCCAATGTATCCCCATTTGTTACGAAGTAAATAATGAATCAGATTCGTTAGCAGCACATCACAAATTACCTCGATTCGAAAGAGAGGAAAACTGCCCTTTCAAATTGACCCGGATCGAAGTATATCTGCTTTCTATTTTTTTCTGTAATTCGCTTAGTGTTGGGTGGAGTCCAACTAGGTCCACTCGGCACGGCGGCCACTTATTGGCATATTGTACCTGCCCCGAGTGATTATGATGATGGAGAATTTGGTGGAATGAAGATTGGCGGTGAAAACCGAAGTACTCTGAGAAAACCCACCCCAGCGCCACTTTGTCCACCACAAATCCCACTTGACCAGACCCGGGATCGAACCCGGGCCGCCGCAGTGGGAAGCCAGCGACTAACCGCTTAAGCTATGGCGCGGCCCTTATCTGCCTTCTAAGTCACAACCTTCCTTGCATGCTGCCTATACAACAAACGATTGACACAGTTAATCCACGAAGATGGAATCAACATATCGAAATGTTGGTATGTTCCTACCGAATTACCAAATTCCACGTAGATTCCAAATGGTTCTGACGATGGTGTATGATATTCGTTTTTAATATTTTCTTTCATTTACTTTGTCCATCGTCCGGTATTCTAAAGAACGCAACGTTTCGGAAATTGGAGCTGTTTCCGTCCTCATGTGAGGGGGAAGACACCTGCTCTGTTGGGTTCCTTTGAAATATCTAACCAAAATCACTGGATTACCGGAATTCCGGACTATGGACAAAGCCCAGAAACCCAGTAATCCAGATTATCCAGCACCACGTCTCATAAGGCCACAATCTGTACATGCCTCGTGGTTAAAAGCTCAAAATTTATATTTGTGTGAGTTGATAATTGGGAATGACACTTCGACATCTACTCTCTGTCATTTGATTGATTAATCGCCCCGGCAGACAGAATGGATGTCGGTAAATACACGATTCCACTATTTGAAAGAGAGAATATAGCCTTTTGGCAGTTATGTAGCTACTAAAATAGCAGTGTCTAATTCATGTTGACGTTAACAGTACGAAATCCCATAAGGGACATAATATTTATTTCACAACCCCCCAAAAAGGATGTTTTATGCTCTAGCAATATAAAATATAACTGACGTAGCGATAGGATGTGGTTGTATAGACTGGAGTGCAGATATGTGTTCAGGATGATACGGATTTGAAGTGATTTCTCCGTATCGATTTTTTGAATCGATTTAACGCGATATACAGTGTCTACTCTCCTAAGCTTTAGAAGTGTCCGTTCTCAGCATAATGATCGGTGAATATGGTCGAGTCCTCTAAGTGAGATAAGGGTTGTAGGGTGCGTGTGAGCTATAACGCCGCATTAAAGTGTACCATCCTCCTTTACCCCTCCCACAACAGCTAATGCAACCACTGTCCCGCTAATTCTAACCAAACTTCTCACCTACTCACTCGCAACCAAGAGATCTGGTATAAAAACATAGCCCATACTAGATTATTATAATTATACGTTCCGTTTCTTTTTTTAAGGGGGGGGGGCTTTCAGACTCAGATCATTTCGTCATTAACCCTTTAAAGCTCAGTGGTCACTATACGTACCACCTGCTTTAACGTACTAAAACTCTGTATTCTACCCACAGTGTATGTCTGTGTGTTCCTATGGTTCTCACAGTAAACAGCGACTGTTTCGCTAAACAGCATTAACCAGTTGGGCCTTGTAGCGGAGACGTGACGTGTTTCCTGTGAGATACGAAATGAATTTGTTTACTCGTATATTATTTAGAGGAAATTCAGTCTTTAAAGGGTTAAATAAGTGTGTGAAACTTGAATATCGAAACCCCATAATAAATTTATTACCATTAATCGACATATATTCTCTCTGGTGACGAAACGAAAGTTAAATTTATATACATTTATATCTATTTACATTTAACAGAATTATCCACCTTGTTCGTAGCAGGAGTAGACTATTATTTTCTAGGATTGTACGCCGTGAAGTCCGATAAAAGCTCGCCGACTTTTGGGAGGAAGGCACTGTCTCAGTTTTCGCTGTCGGAGTATAAGCCAAGAAAACGCCCAGCAAGAATCAAGCAGGGGGTAGAGATCTTATTGTTGTTTACGTCTTCCTAGTTGCTGCATTGCCTCACTCTTTGAAATTGAAGCTAGAGGCAATGATTCTCTGGAACGTCGGTAGGGGTGTGAAACTTGGTCTCTGACATTAAGGAAGGAACATAGACTTATGGTGTTTGAGAACAGGGTGTTAAGGCAAATATTTGGACCGAAGAGGGATGAAGTGACAGGAAGTTGGAGAAAACTGCATAATGAGGAGCTTCATAACTTGTACTCTTCTCCAAGTATAATTAGAATGATCAAGTCAAGGAGGATGAGGTGGGCAGGTCATGTAGCACGAATGGGGGAGACGAGGAATGCATATAGGATATTGGGAAAGCCGGAAGGAAAGAGACCACAGGGACGACCAAGGCTTAGGTGGGTGAACAATATTAGAATGGATCTTAGAGAGATAGGATGGGATGGTATGGATTGGATAGATCTGGCTCAGGATAGGGACCGGTGGAGGGCTCTTGTGAACACGGTAATGAACCTTCGGGTTCCATAAAATGCTGGGAAATTCTTGAGTAGCTGTAGAATTGGCGGCTCCTCAAGAAGGGCTCAGCTCCATGAGTAAGTAAGTGGGGTGGGACTAAGTCTCTTGTACTGCGGCCACTTCTGGCCTATTGTACCAGCCCCAGATCCGCTGAGGTGGGAAGCCGGTGACTAATTGCCTAAGCTATGGAACCGCCCTGGCGGTACTAAGGACAACTAGGAATAGTTTCAGTCATGGTAGTCTGTGTCAACGGTTTGAAGTGAAACCCCCGAATAAGGAACCCAGACCCTTACCGTTGAACCAGTCTGCTCGGTTTATTGTCCTTGTTGATAGCGTTGTTAACAGAAACGAGTGATATTTAATCTGGAATTTGTTACAGTTGCCAGCTGCATTATTAAGGCCTAAATATGGCAGGTTCCTGCTACAGGTCTTTTATTTTCGTTTATCCTCGTACGAAAGGAAGTTATTCACTGTAATAAACAGGCTATAAAATTACTTGCGAGCGAATTCCGAGAGAGCGGATTCCACATTCTCGCGGAACGATGCAATATGGGGATCCATATCAACAATCATTTCCATCAGGGGCACATATTGGAGTCGCGAAGTAAACCGCCCCTACGGAAACTGGATTCACCATTAAATTCTCTGATGCTATCGAAGTAAAATTGAAGCGCATTGAATAGCTGATTTCATAAACGATTATTCTGCATGCAAACATATTCTTTCAGTACACGCTTATACAGGTGCCGGATTAGCTCAGTCGGCATAGCAGCATGTTGTGGGCTGTAGGACAGAGGTTCCATTTCCTGCAGGGAAAAGCAATTTGTCTTTAATCCACAGTGTCCAGACGGGCTGTGTGGCCCACCCAGCCTCCTATCCAATGGATGCCATGGGATTTTTTGTCTTGGTTAATGTGGCAGGGGCTTGAAACTAACCACTCACCTCCACCTAGAGTCTAGGTCAAGAATGGTGAAGCTATATCTTCGTTCTCGAATACATCTTCATGTCGTTGAAGTTAAGTAAGTTCAGGGAAAATTTTATGTTATTTTTTACACGTTTGTACTGTGTCAGTAAAACGGTACTGACTTTTCTTTCTTTTATCATGACTCCTGTTTCGCCATGTTGTATCAACATATCTACAGATGCCCTTCGTATCGTGGCAGAGGCTTCCCTCAAACTCCAATGGGCATTCCTTCTTGATAAGTTTACAGTTTCACTGTGAATGGAATTCGTAAGACGATTTCACATTGTAAGTTATAGCATATACTTTTTACATTTATTAGCATACTTTCCTTACTTAAAAAAAATGAAAGTATGCTTATGCGATCACTGTGCTGTCTGTGTGTCTGTGTATACCCCCCTCCACCATTATGTGTGAACCAATCTTTATGAAAATTGGTCTGTATATCATAGCACCTGAGCCCATCTCAGCTGCGTACTTCATAAATCCATCCAGCAGTCTGTGTGTCTTATGTATGTCCTCCATGGTTGCTACGCAGCGGCTAAAAAAACATTACCACGGCAACTAATGCACACGCAAATCTGTAAGGTCAGTGTCGCATCAAAGGAAAGTATGCGATTAGTTCTTCCCAGAACTTCTTGTTTTTACTCTATTTGACGACGCTGTCAGTAACTTCAGTAATATGGCGTCGAACAGCAGATGATGATAATGAATTTGAAAGGACGTGATACAGTGAGATCGTTGTCCAGTAAAAAAAAATTCAGGAATTTGCCTGGAAGAACTGAGAGAGAGCGCAAAGGCCGTCAGTGATAATGGTCGGTATTCAAACCGGACACTTCAGGAATACCTCAGGAACTTTTTTTTTTCCTTGGCACTACAGCCCTAGTGGGCCTAGGCCTACCTCCATGAACTCCGTTCACTTCGGTTTTTCTAGATCTTACACATTCAGTAGGACTCCTTGGGCGAGTGATCAGCTCGTCGCAAGGCCCCTACCTGTACACAAACACAGAAAAACGCACACAAACATCCATGCCCTGAGTGGGATTCGAACCCACGATCCCGGTTTCCAAGCGAGCGAACACAGTGCATGCCTTAGACCGCTCGGCTACCGTGACCGGCAGCTCAGGAACTTTACTTCTTGAAATAACTTGTTCAGTTATTACGTTATAAATCCAAATAATATGGATGTATAAATTTGCCAGTACTAATCCGGTAAGATCTCTTATTGTAACTGGAGATACAAATCTTATTGATTATAAATATATAAATAATAGTTAAAAAATGGCCGCCATTTATAGAGCCCACAGGTTAATTAATTTATTTAAAGGGCATGCCACCTGTCCGTATTCTGATCATTATAAAATCAGTACAAATTTCTTTAAGATTCATTTTAATGTTATTCTCACATCTACGATTTGTAAGTTGCTTCAATTCTTCAGATTTTGTGACTAAAATTCTGTGAGCGTTTCTCTCCCCTCTGATATGTATCGTAGTTTTCTTTTCTTCCTCCCCTTTTGTCATTCGAACAGTATTTTGCGAGGAGCAGCTTAGCTGGATGGCGCTGGATGCAGGAAAACATTGCAGTATAATTTTGAAATTGTTTTCTATAGTCCAGATTCAGCTTTTCATTACAGTAGCAATCTGCATAAGGTTTGTGTAATGTCACAGACATATATAGGGCCAGGTAACAATATTTCGTTAAACGTCATTGGAAATTACAAGCCGCTGCTGAATGAGGTACCAGAAGGCATAAAGGCATGTATAATGCACAAATGAGTAAGACCCACATTTAGCAGAAACATGATTAGCTCTGGTTTTATCGCTAGGTTCTGCTGAAATCGGACGTTCCCCATTGTCTCGTGGAGGAATGTTGGTAGGTGTAGATGGCTCTTCTGTTCGCCTTTTATGAGAACACAATGCAAACACCGCAGCGAGAGGGTCGAGCTGCAGTTGCTGATAGGAGACCGGTAAAATATGGTGGCAGCTTTATCCCCACCCTTCCCCACCCCGCCCAACCCCAAACTGAATTAGCTGAGTAATCAACTTGTGAGAGAGGCGATTGAAACAGAGATAGTACCCTGGAAAAGATATTCGCACGTGTAGATTCGGATTAAGCGGATTATCTCTTCCTACGAATTATTATTTCAATTGGTTAAAAAATTAATTTATAAGTGTTAATATTTTAAATCGTGGTATGGGAATGCGTAATAAATCTATTATTGTTCTTAATCTGTTTAGTGATTCAGTAGCACTTTAGCTGTCTTTTACCATGAAGATGGAGGCATAAAGTTTCTCCGAAACATTGGTAACGATATACCGGACTATGCAGCGTAACACCCAAAAAGGCAAATATCATTAGTCTGCATCGCCGTTAGGGCGTCAAAATCTGCATTTTCATCGATATAGGAAAATTGTCACGTCTTTTGGAAACAGGATGGATCTGGTGATATCCTTTCCCCTCTCGCTCTATATATATATATGTATAAAATATAAAGTTATCGCTGTCTTTAACTAATTAAGCATTACACCATGAAGACGTATGGAGGAGTGGACGTATAGGCCCACGTTTTCTGGACCCCGGCACTAGTTGGAGGTGAGTGGTCAGCTTCACGCCCCGGCCGATTTACCTCTGGGGGAAGGGGCTGCCGGTACCCATTGAATAGGAGGATTTGTGGGCCTGAGAGCCAGTCTGGAAGCTGCGAAGGATATTAAATTCTTGACTCTACCAGGACTCGAACTCCGACCCCTTGATCGTACAGACCATAGCCAGTCGTTATACTGACTGCGTTATCCCTGCTCCAATATAAGCCCCAGTAAATTTCTGTTGGTCCTCGCCAGCGTAGTCGTTCTTGGTTTCGGGCCTCGTCGTGATCCAGGACCTAATTTATATTTGTTTCAAAACTGTTTGTGTTTGGAAATAGGGGTCTCCTCTTTGACCAGAGGACGGGTTTGTTATTTCTGGGTTGGTGCCACATTTCTTGCACCGTAATTCTGCGCGAGTGCACTTGCACTTACACAGCGTCCAGGTAAGTGCATTTAAATGCGTTTTTGCAGGCGTGAGATTTAGTAATGTCATTTCGTAACTTCAGGTTTCCATAGCGACGTCGAACTTTAACGTATTGTATGAATGTTAGTTATGTAGTTACAAGATATCGAGCAATATTTTGTTTCGGTGTATCTCATCTCTTTCTGTGGTTATTACTAATATTCTGATGTGGATGTTTAAAGTGTAATATATTGTAACGTATATGTTGCGTGACTGTTGATGCGGTTTGGATTGCTGAATGGATTTGTTGACCACTTATACACACCACTCTGAACTACACATAATTGCAGCGTCACCGCAAGTCCCCACAATTCACAAATCACCACAGCACCTGCTAAGTCGTTTTCAGACTGCTGTGTCTTCACCAGCCATTCCTTGGCAACGGCTCCTAACAGTAGAGATTCTTCAGCTGCACGAGCTCAGGTCCTCTCTTTCACAGCCTCCCATACACAACTCTACACCTAAAGTTGTGTCGGTTATAACATCTCGTCTCGGACCAACAGAAAACACAGCTCTTCTATTGCTGCCCAATTGCTTCCGCCGGAACGTGTTTTGTTTGCGATGGCGTCACCCAGTAACAGGTCTGGTATATTTGCTTATTTCGCAGTTGTTGCCTATTAATGGCTCTACACGCTCACGCTACAATACTATATAAAGGAAATGGTTAATAATTATTACTTAAGTTTGTTATTCGTGGGAGGTGGCGTTAAACGTCATCTAGGACTAGAAAGGGATGACGGGAGGCACCAGGAAAAGTTAATGGCGTGACAGCTTGGAACAGTTATTCGATTTTCCTGTGAATTCTGAACGGATGTTTCAATAGACTACTTTCCAATGCAGAGGAAATATCAATAGGAAATTCAATAGGATGACTTTAAGTTACCTTGATTTAAGGTAGATAATGCATTTCAAGATTTTTAAAAATCATCAATATAGGAATAAGGAATAAGAACGAATATTAAGTCGATGTAAAGGGAGAAGTAAAATCAGAAATGTAGCAAGGATAGGGCGTAGCGGAAAGTTAGTTCAGAGGAGACGCAGTCGACCGGGAAGGAAACAAATGAAACACAATTTTCTATACGGGAAGACATAGGAAGGACAACTGACAGGAACGACAGAGCGATGTGTCACGAGTGGGAACTGGAAGAATTCGATTTCTGTTCTGTTCTGAAGACTAGAATATTCAAGGCAGGGTAACTGTGAACCTAAACAGCTATTTGCGTAACTTGTATTGAAACTACGAATGTGAGACATTAAATCACTTCTCAAATATATCCTTAATTTGTATTTCTATTTGCCACTCGTTTGGCCTTTTGCACGCGTTGATACGGTAATCGGGGACCGCCTTTGTGGTTTAGTGGTCAGAGTTCCTGACTACAGATCCGGAGGTCCCAGGTTCGATTCCAAGCGCTACCAGATTTTCTGAGAATTAGTGAGTCTGGAACGGGGTCCACTCAGACTTATGAGGATAATTGAGAAGCTATTTCAAGGAAATAGCGACCACGCGACACCCTCTATCCGCAAAAGTTTGTACTGACTTCGCCGATAAGCGGCGGTTGCTCGGTCGGCATAGTTTCGCTTGCGGACTACAGGCTACGGAGTTTGTTTTTGGTACGGTAGTCGGAAATGTTTATGGATATAAATGATTGAATCCTTGGAGGAAAGTCCTTTTTGACACGTCAAAATAGTTGCGCAACTCTCTCTCTCTCTCTCTCTCTCTATATATATATATATATATATGTGTGTGTGTGTGTGTGTGTGTGTGTGTGTGGAGATACAGCCCTTTTGGACCTTGGTCGCTTTTTCAGTTTCTTAATCCCATACACAGTATGACTCCTCGAATAGGGGATCAGCCTGTAGCAACGCCGCTACCTACACAGAGAACAGACAGACAAAATGAACGCACACAGACATCCATGCTTCGAGTGGGATTCAAACCCACGATCCCAGCGTTCAACCTGGCGAAGACTGTTCATGTTTTAGACACGCGGCCACCGTCATCGGCGTAGTTCAAATGTTGAGGGATCTGCCCACAATTTATGGAACCTGGAAGTGCATTACCGTGTTTGGAACGGACTTCCATTTGTCCCTATCCTAAACTTATGTGCGCTATGAATACATAATTCTAACCGAAATCCTGTTTAACATTTCCTAACATGCTTTTATTTGTGCCAAGTTGTTAGCCCTGCGTCTAACCCCCCAAGTTGGAGGACTGCTTATTCAGTATACGCGCAGATACACAGTGGCATAAAATTACTGTTGTTATTTAAAGAGTTAAAAAGAAGAAGAAGAAACGAGGATTAGTTTAAGACACCCATTTGAATGCGCGGATGGAGCTAAGGTAGGAAAGTCTCTCTATCCTATTGTGCTTGCGTCTTCCCTTCTCCGCCCTTTATTGGCCCTGGAGCGAGAGAAACGTGTGTTCTGCATTAGAAGGAATGGGGAAGGTTGGCGCATGCGTCACTCGAAGAAACTGAATTGTGAACATAAACTCTTAGGCCAAGGAGTGAGGTCTTGGTAATAGTTTCTTGGAGTAGGGTGAAACTGAGTCCACTTGGCACGTCGGCCACTAATTGACCTATTGTAACAGCACCCGATGATAGATGATGAATGTGGAGCAGTCGGTGGAATAAAAGTTGGCAGGGGAAACCGAAGTATTCGGAAAAATAAACTTGCCCCAGTGCCACTTCTTCCAACACAAACCCCACCTGTCGTGACTTGGGCTCGAACCCGAGCCACCGCGATGGGAAATGACGACTAACCGCCTGAGTTATGGGTAGGCCGCGGTCTTCCAGTAACGCTCTAGCTTTAGATCCGAGAAATCCTGGCATCGAATCTTTACCCGGGCTCTCCTGACGGAGTTATTTTTTAAGTATTACTCTCTTCCTACAAGCAAATGCCGACATAATGTCTTGCTTAGGCCACGAAAGCTTCCCATGAAATTCTTTCCACCGAGCAGGTTAGTCTAGCGGTAACGCTTCAGACTTGCATACGGAGGTGCTCAGTTCGAATCTCGCATGAGAAACCGGCTGTCCATACCGATGTTACCACAGCTTTTCTTAATCCCTATTAGAAAATGCTGGATAGTACCTGAAATCGGCTAAGAGTAACGCTTTATTTAAGTGTGAATTCCAAAGCTGCCCTTCTGGAATATCGGTTGAAGCACGGGCTGTACTGAGGTTTCTCAGCTTCTCCGGAGAAATTTTTGGATAATGCGTCCATGACGTCACCACCGCTTATTTCCATTTCATCATTTACCACTCATCTTATTATTCAACGATCCATATGCTAGTTTCTGACTGCGTCGTAACACAGTAACCCCTTCATAAGGGCCCACGCGTGCACACATACACGCACATATTCAATAAACACAATACACACCCAGCAGACAACACACGCAACACACAACACAAAACACACATACCCAACGAACACATACTCAAGAAATACAACACACAAGAAACATACACACCCAACACAAAATATACACGGCCCATACAACACAAAACACACAACACACACAAAACACACACCCATGCGCTGTATAAATGAGACTATCTCATACCATCTCGCTTTTTTCTGTGTTCATATTCTCACGATGATTGATGAAGGACGAAAATTCTTTTTGTGTGAGTGAGAAAATAAACTAGCCAAGAAATGGTGTGTGCAGACCAACACGTGTTTCGGTAAGATGCCAGAGTGATGAATTTCGAAGTTAAATGCTGAAGATTGCTATACTAGAGGACGATTTATTCTCAAAAACTTTTCAGTTGTATTTCACGTAGAAAATTATTATAAGAGAATTAAAGTAGTATCTTTTGTATTCATAATGTAAACGCACTTTTATGTTCATTTACTGATTTGCAAGGGTTTTGTGCAAAATTTGTTTGTGTGTGTGTGGTGATTACGTACATCAATGTATACATATTAGAAAATTTTGTTATAAAATAAAATAACTGAAGCCCTGAATGGTACATGATGTGCACCTCTTTCATATACCCTTATCACAAGCTTTATTTGGAAATGAATAGTGTGTGGCGTTGTTGGGGGGAAAGATAACATTATAGATATTGACTTTCCATAAACCGCTTGTTTTCTAACCGAAACATTTTGAAAACCAGGGATCAGTTTACTCATCCGTTATTGGTTACTGTACTTGGTTTCAGAAGCTCTAAATCGGAGAATGAAGTCTGTCGCCGTTTGATGTACTCTTAGACTCCATTAATGGCACCAGATTAAACTCGTCTCGGTGTTTCCTACAGTCATGAGCGTTGAGATTTAATCGAATTAATTTTCATTATAAATTTATTTGAAAATTGTTTTCAAGTCCGTAGTTGTTAAATTGTACAAAATATTACATAATTATTTAATGTATACATCACCACACAGCTGCACAACTGGTGTGCTTTAAACTCATTTTCACAAAAAGGTGGTGTCATAAGACTTATTCCTTTATGTTTCTTTTCGATCACCAATATTTATCATTAACTGGCTTTGTATATGTATATAATGTCACATGTATGAGGAAACTACAGGCGGGATTTGGACTAGTGAATAGAATTATTGACCACTTACAGGTCGTAACTACAAAGAACTGTAGTATTATTGCTGATTTCCACGCTACAAATCACTGGACACCAAGTCTTCTCAGTCTATTTTCACTAGCCTTTACTTGGTAACCGCTCCCCACAATGGCTGTTCCTCTGCAGTGTTTGTAATAGTCATATCCTGGTTACTGATTTCAATAAAGTAGTTATACCAGTCTCAAACATGAAGTCTTCTTTGCACAGCCGAATTCCATTTGCCATCTCGTCTCTATTATTCTGCCAACTGCCAACTCCGGAGACTCTCTCAGTTCTCTGCTGCAACTACAAACTCCGGAACTCGACTCAGTTCTATCTCTAGCTACCTGGGGGTGGCCATCACAGAAAACACCGCTTCCTCTATTGTTGCGCGTTGATTCACTGCAGCAGAGATATGTTTAACGCACCGTTGCGTAGCAGCGCGCCCGGCGGGGACCCCACAGACAACACTGCTCCTCTATTGTTCGCTTCCGCTTGAATACGTTTACTGAGCCGTTGCCTAGCAATGAAATATTCCTGTTTTCAGGCGTCATATCACAATACTCGTATATAGAACGTCAAATTTATCTTTGTCATTTTGAACACATATTCATTCATCAGTAATCTGTCAAGACGACAGGTCCACAGTCTCTTCTAAAACACTTCCTCCACTTGATGCGATCTAGAGCTTTCTCCTTCAAATGGAAATATCCTCTTCTGTCCCCAAGGTCATCCAGCATCTTCTTACGTCTTCTTCTTCGTCTTCTGGTCACTTCTATCCGCCCCTCTATCTTTCCTTCAATAACTTCTTTTAGAAGGCAGTTACCGCGTAAGATATGACCAATCAAATTAGCCTTCCGTTTTCTTATTTCGTGTGGGCTATTCCTCTGCTCACTGACTCTAAATAACACTTCTTCATTTCTCACATAATCGGTCCAACTGATCTCCTCCATCCTTCTCTAACACCACATTTCGAAGCTTTCCAGGTGTTTCTGATCTACTGCCCTAAATGTCAAAGTTTCAGCCCCATACAAAGCTATGCTCCAAATGTAGCATTTCACTAGTTTCTTTCTCAAATTTAAGTCCAGTCTGCTGGTAAAAAGATTCTTCTTCTTTGCTAAATGCAGCTTTTGCCATGGCAATTCTAGATTTAATTTCATAAGTACAACTTCCATCATCTGATAACAGAATACATATATCACTTTAAAAATTACTATTGACTTTGATATCTCTCTTTAACAAGGGGCACGAGGTAGCGTAGTTGACAGAGGCACTATGCTACAAGGCGATAGGCCGAGGGTTCACTTCCAGATGAGGTCATTGCATTTTCCAATTGACCTAATCCTTGTAGCCTCACTATGGCCCTGGGGTCGACTCAGCCTCTGATAGAAATGAATGCCAGGAATCTTCCTGGGTGTAAAAGGCGGCCGGCTCGTAAGGCTGACAACCTCGCCGCCATCTGAGAGCCGCTTGTCTAGAAAATATGGGAGCCTCGACGTCTCACAACATGGGTATACATGGCGTGTTACAGGGGTGGTTTAATTTTTTTATCTCAATAAAAAATGTTGAAAAAATCGTATACAGCGTAACTTCTCCCCCTTGAAACTGAATAATATTTGTCCAAAATACTTTTCATTCGGTGCTAAATAACTGATTTATTTAAAGTAACCAAGACAAATGGGACACCCTGTATGTATTTCGTAAATAATAGCCTGGTGTCCGCACATCGCCGTGGGGAGACAATTGCATGGAAAAACAGCGCTGGGTACTGAGTTTCCTGAAGTGATAAGCGTGTATATTTATTAGAGATACACCAATTGTAATAAATTAAGCACAAGACTGCAATTCTGTACACATTACACATGATCAGTCTGATGGTGTTTTTTTTTGCAATCTTAACAGAATGCTGTTGTATCTAAAACGAAAATACCGAAAATTGGCATACAACGTGGAATTTTTATAGTTTTCTTTCGTCCTAAATACATATCTATTCTTATTATACTAAGAATGTGCTTTACAAAGGACAAAGAAAAACATTCCATCTTGAGTTCAGCTATTGTTGAAACACGTTGATGGAACTCTGGAAACTGGGTTACAAGGGCTCTTTCTTTGATCGAACAAACGAAGCCAGGAGACGCGTAGGTTTTCAAAAGTATATGCACTTTTTATCAATGTTTCCTTTTACAAGAATACAACGAGTATGAAAATCGTGACTTGGATGTTTCGCTCATATTTGTTTCGTACCTGATTTATAAATTTTTACTTGACTGGCGCCTTTGCAGCTCTGTCAGTTTATTATGGAAAAGTGACGATATACGCGTGCTTGTAATATTCATTGGCTTATCAGCTTTAAAGTTGTAGACACTTCCAGAACATTCTGCAGTGTAGCACAACTGACAACAGTGGAGCTCTGAAAGGAGAACCGTTGCCTTTGTAGCGAATCTAAAGGAACTTGTACTGGGTGAGGCAAAAGAAAAAGTTTCTTTAAGTCGAAAATAAATTAACGGCCTTACTGATTTGAATGGAACTCGTGTATTTGATCAAAAAGTTCTATTGGGTTAATTTGATACATTATATAGAAAAATAATTTCAATTTTTAATGTTAAAATAGTGTATAAAATCTGTCTTGAATTTAGCGGTTATTTACAGCTTGTCACGATCTTGACATCGGTTTTTCATTTTTCCTTTGGCGCTACAGCCAAAATTTGGGCTTTGGCCTACCTCCATGAAACTCTCCTTTTCACTTCGGTTTACTAGATCTTAGACATTCGGTAGGACTCCTTAATCGGGTGATCAGTTCGTCGCAAGGCTGTACACAAATGCAGAAAAAAACACATACACAAACACCAAACATCCATGCCCTGAGTGGGATTCGAAACCACGATCCAGGCCTCTGAGCCAGCGAAGACAGTGCATACCTTAGACCGCTCGGCTACCGTGACCGGCTCAATTTGTATTAGTTCACATCTGTTTCACTGAACGCCATTACACTGTTTTCACTTTGCATGCACTGGCGTCTAACTGTATGTACTGTTTCACTAAACATGAACGCTGGACACCGCTAACAATGTTACGACGACACTCAACTCAATTCCAGCTTCCATCAGACTGCTCTCCTGAACTTCTAACCACGCTTTTTTGCCAGCGAATTCATTCTGGAACTTGTCGCAGGGTCACGGCCAACCTTCGTCTTCTGTAGTTCCTGAACAATCCAGGATGTGGGCTGGGGGAGCCGTGATATTGTAGCTTGTATAACCGTTACTATGCGACGACCGCGGGATAGCCAAATAAACGAGATACGTTTCTAGGCAACGGCTCGGTAAACACATTTCCGCAGTAACGAATAGAAATACTGTTCGAAACGGGGTGTTTTCTACGTTTTCCGTGCAGAGGAGTTATAGATAACGGGAGGGACCAAGTCAGTTCTGTAAGGTAGTCTGTGAAGAGATGATTTGAGTGCGTGAAGCTGAAAAATCTCCACTGTTAGACGCCGTTGCCAGGGAATGGCTGGTCAAGGCACAGCAGGCTAGAAAAGGCTTGGCGGGTGCTGTGGTGATTTGTGAATTGTGGAGATTAGCGGTGGCGCTGAAACTGCTTGTAGTTCTGAGTCGTGTGTATAAGTAACAAATCCAATCCAAAACTCCGTCGATAGTCACATGACAGTATATTTTCGGGACAGTGGTGAGTACGAACGGTCCGCCTCCACCAGTTAACACGCAGATAGACATTTTCACATTCATGTTACTCGCTGATTGAAAGTGTCAGGTGATGGGACAGTTGAATTTGTGAAATCCGAAAATAATCAATAAATTCTCCACATTTAAATGATGTACGGGTATATTACAGTATTTGAAAAGAATATGTAAAAAAAAAATAAAAAGTAAAGCTATCTCTATACCAGGCCGTGAAGGCCCATAGGGTTGTGAGACGTTGAGGGTCCCGTATTATCTAGACCAGCCGTGTCAAACATGCGGGCCGCGGGCCGCGGGCCGCATGCGGCCACCATAGCCACAAACTGCGGTCCCTCAACTTTTAGAGCTAATTGATATTAAAATCAATATTAAAATTTTAGTAGAAATATTTTTTGTAAAGACAATTTTCCAACAGACCGGAAGACAAGAAGTCTCACGCAGACATAAATTAGCAGGCTGCAGGAAATTCAATGTTTTGCTAATTTTACACAATTTCTTGTGTAATCTCTCTTTTTACATATTGAAAAGCTGTTTGGTACTTGTCAAAAATGGCATTCTCTTGCTTTTTAAAACTGTAAGATATGTGACTTTAGGTAATTATATTGAAATTATTCCTAAATAATAAATAGAATTAAATTTCCTTGTATCAAAATATAATGTGTATTTCTATTTTGAAGTGCGGTCCTGGACTATTATTTATAGGGCTTAGGTGGCCCTCTGTACAAGTTGAGTTTGACATGCCTGATCTAGACAATCGGTTCAAAGATGGCGGTAAGGTTGTCAGCCTTACGCGCCGGCCGCGCTTTACTCCCCAGGAAAATTATTTAATTAATTCCTGGTACTCATTTATGTTATAGGCTGAGTGAACCCCAGGGCCATAGTGCGTCTGGAAGGATTAGGTCAATTGAAAAAAATCCAATGGCCTCATCGGGACTTGAACCCGCGACCTTCCGGCTTGTAGCATAGCCCCTCTACAGATGGGCTATGCTAAACCAGATGGAAACGTTTCATGTTGAGAAGTTACTGCAACAAAGAACTGAACATATGTGGTCTATCGTATCGCAAGATAACATCCAATCGACCAATGAAATGGACGTGCAGAAACCGTAATCTAAAATAAAAGGGGGTTCTATTCAACGTAGGTTCTGTTAAAATAAATTTGAAAACATTTTCCTGTGTAACGAGTCAATCAAACTGACCACATTATGTGCTCCACAGAGCTTACATGGATTTCATTCGTTTGCGTAGATTTGTTCGCTTGTATAACTTTGTTTATTTTCTTATTTAAATGCAATTACTTGATAATGAAATCTCAACAAAAATTATTTTGAGTTTGTATTTACACGTGCCACCATAGGGAAACTAAAATACTTGCTGAAAATATATAATACCACATTCACACCAAACATACCTAAGTGGAGAAAATTTCAAAAGAAGAAAAATATACAGATTTTTTAAATATCTTAATATAATACTAATATATTAAATATATTTAAACATACATTAAAATAGTGTTAATAATGAAGGAAATACTGGTGCTAATGGCCTGTACTTCTAAGATTGGATATCAATACTCGCATGAAAATACTTTATGCTCGGATCGACATTTCTGATGCTGTGAGGGTTTGTAGTCCGTAACCCTCCCACACTTCTGAGTACTTTCCATTTCATCATTATTCAAATTTCCCTCTATAGTAATACATTTTAATCCTAAGTGACGCTTCTCTTGGTGTTATCCAGTTACTCCAATCAAATTCATTGATAGTCCTTAAATTGGGACGTGACCGCTTTTTAAAAAATTCTTTTTAATTCATGAATTCGCCATCATCAATTTGAATTCCTGAAAGTGTCGTTAACTAAAATTCAAATTAATAAAAATAACGTGGCTTTCTGGATTGTTGCGGTGTTCAGCTCAGACGAAGTCCGACGTTTCGGAGAAACATCGGCTACGTTTTCAGAGTCGACGATTAAAGTAAACACGAAACAGCAGAATCATATTGTCCGTCTAAACTCCACGGAGATATACAAGCCAGAAAACCACGCTTCTTATAGTCACCTTTGTAAGATTCTCAGACCCCACAAATGTATAAATGAAAGAGCAATGCTTTAAAACATCTTTGCTTGAAACTTTCCACCCTCCTTAGAGACTCAGTCTGTCGTGTTTTGAGGCGTCATGGTTCATTTCCTGTACAAATGTTTGTAGAGACACGCAGGAACCTGAATATTTACAACTCACCTACGCTTCTCTTCTCCCGCTTTCTCTTGTTATCAAAAGACGCATGTAATGGGATGAAGTAGTGTGTTACATATTAATGCTTCCACTGTGAAGGGGTTCCAGTAGCGGCTCTCATAAAGTTTTCGCTGCTATCGTCTTCCTCGCACAGCTGATATGAGTAAGCCATTCTTTGTATTAGGCTAGTGAGCTTAAACTGTAGATGGCCGAAAATTAATATTAATTGAGAGTGGGCCCTCGCGAAGACTATCCTAACACATTGCTCGCTTTTTCTTAGTTGAAGATTGGAATAATAACTTTAAAACGTCCAAACCTTTAATTTTTAGAAGGATAAACTATCGCAATGCCGGTCACGGTAGCCGAGCGGTCTAAGGCATGCACTGTCTTCGCTCGCTCGGAAGCCGAGATCGTGGGTTCGAATCCCACTCAGGGCATGGATGTTTAGTTTGTGTGTGTGCTTTTTTCTGTGTTTGTCTACAGGTAGAGGCCTTGCGACGAGCTGATCACTCGCCCAAGGAGTCCTACCGAATGTGTAAGATCTAGAAAAACCGAAGTGAACGTAGTTCATGGAGGTAGGCCTAGGCCCACTGGGGCTGTAGTGCCAAGGAAAAAAAAACTATCGCAGTAACAGGTGGTGGAGGCCCATAGGGGTGTGAGACGTCGAGGCTACCACATTTTCTAGATAATCGGCTTACAGATGGCGGTGAGGTTGTCAGCCTTACGCGCCGTCCGCACCTTTACCCGCAGGAAGATTCCTGATACTCATTTCTGTTAGATGCTAGAAGGATTAGGTCAACTGGAAAATCCAATGACCTCATCGCGAATCGTACCCGCGATCTTCACTACATGTAATCTGCCATGAAGAAGGAAGAGTAGCGGTAATGATCTTGAATTGTATTCGGGGTAGGTGCTCGGTTTGAATCTTGGCTAGAACACCTCCAATCTTAAGTGTAGTTTTTCTTGATTTCCAATCAAATGCCTGGATAGTATCTTAAATTAGGCCGCTTCCTTTCAAATCCTTTCCGATTGATAATTCAGTAGTCAATCTTCTATTCGACGCTATACATAATCTGGATATTGATAGTCTCATAGAATATATCACAATAAACACATTCGAATCTAAGTACAGAGGGGTCCAAAAAATGTATACACACACTTCAGCGTACAAAATATCTGCGTAAATAATTTGTTGGTATGCCTATTGTTCGACCTCTATTAAAGTGTGTTGTTATTTACAGACATTTTCGAAGTTGAACGAATGTATACAAATAAATTATTTAAGCAGTATTTTGTTATGGTGTGGTTTAGTGGTCAGGGTTCCTGGCTACAGATCCAGAGGTCCGCGTTCGATTCCTGTCGCTACCAGATGTTCTGAGAAGTAGTGGGTCTGGAACGGGGTCCACTTAGCCTTGTAAGGAGATTTGGGCTATTTCCAGGAAATAGCGGCTCCGGTCTAGAAAACCGAAATTAACGGCCGTGGGGATCCATTGCGCTGACCACGCGAGACACTCTATCCGCTAAAGTTGGCACTAACTTCGCCGACAAACGGCGGTCGCTCGGTCGGTATAGTTCGTTTGCGGACTAAAACCACAGAGGTTTGTTTTTTGTTGTGTTGAAATGTGTATAATTTTGGGGTGGGATTTGTTTATATCTAACTTTGCAGATTGACGGCCACCAAATGACGTGTGAAACTAATTTGGGCACTGATGTCACGTTCAAGACGCCACTGCATATCTTCTAATAGCTGTCAAGGACCCTTTTCTTTTACCCAGTCACTTTTCTACGAACTAATTTCCAAAGTCTGCAGTTCGGCATTAAGTCACAAAATCAAACTTCTGCGGCCCCTGATTCAGGCCACTTCTTCTAACAATTCTGGCGTCTTCTTCAGACTGCGCTTAATAGAAGAACGAAAGGGAACTTTCTAATAAACTGCCCTTTTATCTTCATCATCATTGGCAAAACAGCACTTTTTGAAACATAGCCTTCTTCAGAAGTCTCTGTCATGCTTATTTTTTTCTGGTGTAAATTAGACCATCCCGTTTTCACTTATTTGGATTTTGCAACAATTTTTTTTTACAGAGCAAAGTCGCCAGCCTAGCGTACAGCCCCCAACCTGGAGGACTAGATCTCTGTATTTATGTCCCCCCAGTGACAGGGTGGCATAGTTATACCCTCAGGCACGGGGTTCCCTTTTCGTCGCCTTCTACGACTCACGTCCACACGAGGGAAATTTTATTTCTGCCTCGTAAATAAGGCAAAGTTGTCGCTGTGCTTAACTAATTAAGCACTACCCCATGGAGACGTATAGGGGAGAGTGGATGTAGATTCACGTTTTCTTGACCTCTGCACTAATTTCAGGTGTTGGTCATCCTCACGCCCTGACCGCTTTACTCCCGGGAAAACCGCCCCCGGTACCCATTAAATAGGAGGCTGGATGGGCCCTAGAACCAGTCTTGACGACACGATAAAGAGAAAATTCTTGACCAAACAGTGACTCGAACTCCGACCCATCTGTCGTCCAACCGAAACTAGTCGCTATAGTGGCCGCGCTATCCCGGCTCCTGATATATTAAATATTTCTCAATTATCCCATGAATTTTCCTTCAATGTATTATTTTGCTATTCTTTCTCCCTTCTCAGGCAGAGGATCTTTCTCCTGTGAAGTCTTTAAAAACTTCTCAACGCTAGTGCGTTTACCTTCCCGCGCTGAAGATGTGTTAACCGAATTCCGCTGCTTCCCGTTTCTGCTTTATCCGAAAGTTGCTGATGGCGTTGATAGTTCAGTGCTGTTTTATATTTTAATGCAGCAAATCCTTTCTGTTTTATTGTTGTTAATGACGTAGGATGGTACGTAATTGTTGCATGACATGAATAATATTTGCATTTATTCCAGAAATCTCTGCTCACTAATGACGTAGTGGAGAGGTGTAGAAATGCATGAATGAAGAATCTTATATACCATTTTATTTGAAACGTTTAAAGCACAGTAGTTACTGCATGTTCCGGCTTCCTGACTATTAAAATATCTGTATTTTGTCCACATAGTGCACTCATGGTTACTTTACTTCACGACGTTAACGTATTTTGTTTCCTGTGAGGTTTGAATTGAAATTTTTAAATATTTCTAAGAAATTTGTGCTTCTAAGAGTTTTAAATGTAAACAGAATATAGTTACGTCGACCAATTTATATTTAAATTACGGGTTACTATTATATATTCACTTAAACTAGTAACAATTAAAAACATTGAGAATTATCGAAAAGAATAATTATCATAGCGCCTTTACTTTTGTTACATGCCGTAATAATAATAATATCTTATAAAATAATAACAATGCAGTACAATTTGGCCAAATATTTCACAAATCGAACAGTACTCTTTCTTGGATGTGATACCGTGTAGTCTGGCCGAAGTTCAACAGCGTTTCAGAGGAACATGTTGCGTCGATCTTCAGGCCTGAAGATATAAAAGAAGACTAAACAAGCTTCTACAAGACTACATGGTGTCAAGACCCGAACATTAGTCTTCATTTTCCATTATTGTTTACATTGTTTAAAAACTGTCATTAAATACGCTGAAATTTAACTTCTGGGCTTCGGGTTCATTTGCAGGTGAATTTGTGTGAGGTTCTTGGTGACAGAGGTGGCACTAGAACGAGTTTGTCTCCGCTTTCTTCAGATTTCCTCTACTAAACACGCCGCCATTGCTCCCTGCGCCTTGATGTTTGCAACACCACTGACCAGGCAGCACGTTAACGCATCCCTGGCCTTTACATCGGGAGCTTAAAGTCTGATCTGGAACTTAGATGGTAGAAGGTAAGGAACTAAGTTTGATTGAAGTTTAGTCTAATTTTCACATAACTATAAGCATCAACTGAAGATCGTTTTAGAGATATACCCTGTGTAAAGCATTTCTGATGGTTCATCCTACTCTGAGCAGGCAACTTTACGCAACTGAAGCCCCTTTTATTCAACTAGATATCTCGTATGGTGCGCCTACAGATTATTGTTCGTAGATTTATAAAATGTAATTGTAGCTTTCAAGAATTCACTAACATTTATAGTACCAGGAATATTCTTGGGGGTAAAGGGCGGCCGGCGCGTAGGGCTGACAACCTTGCCGCCATCTATGAGCCGATTGTGGAAACCTCAACATCTCACAACCCTATGGGCCTCCGCGGCCTGTTACAGGGATAGCTTTACTCTAACTCTTTTACACCTAAACTTAGATCTATCCTGTTGATGATGAAACTGCAGAGATGTTTTAGACAGAGTTTGTATTGCTGTAACAATATATTTATTTACTTTGAGTACAATCTAATGAAAAAAGCGATAAACAGGCGTTTTCGCTACTTCAAGATAAAGTCACACGAATCCCTGAAACTGAAATGATCGTATAGTCTATACGTGATGCTGTAATTCAGAAACCTTCCACAGAATTCTGGGAACTATGTCAGGTTTGAAACCTGCTACTGAAATACGTAAACGGCTGCTGAGAATATGTAATGAACCGTGATTCAGTTTTCACGGGTCTCCGTCCAGCAGCGATCAGTCGGCATTCAAAATAACATTACACAACACAACCCTCCAGCTGATTCCCTCAGTAACGCCTGATCCCAACAATACGTTTACAGACGAAAGAACTTTCCTGTAAGAAGTATTGCCTGCAGACGGACTGACAGTAACAATGGATTTTTACCCTAGGCAGAACAAAAATAATTTCTAACCGATGTTGACACAATTAAGCATATAAAACGAAAATCAGTAGATCTGAAGTCATTTTGTGACAGGCCTTGCTTGTGTAGCTCATTACGCAGAAGCCCAACGCAAATATGTAAATATCATCCGATTGAATTGTGAGCTAGACACGTGAGTAAACAAAAGCCGAGAAGATGTACATGAAATGGTGGCCTCCGAGTGGTTACCCGCTGGAAGGCCATTTGCCTCGAGCGAAATCTTCTTGGTTCAATTTCGGCCGTGACAGTGAATGTACTGATTGGAGGGGTTAATGTGATTACCTCGGCCCCTCGAGGCAGAGGTCAAGATAATATCTTAAATTAGGCCACGACCGCTTCCATACACATACTCTCCAATTCGTTACTGATGTATTATCCTACCATTCGATTCTATACAGAATGTCCAAGGAGAAAAGGTCAACATTCTGGGAGGTTACAGTATTGGCCATTCTAAAAAAAAATTGTACGTGTGTCCTATTCCGAACGATTTCCGAGACAGAGCTGTTTCACTGTGCAGTACTTTGAATTTGGCGCCCAATATTGTTCTTCCTTCCCCCATGTGATTCGGCGTGAAACGTCAGTTGGTCGTTGTGACTGTTGATAGTGGCATTATAGGAGTGTTGTGAAAATGCCGCACATCTTCACAAATGCCAAATATGCCGTCCCCACACGAGTTTAATAGTGCATTGACGCTGACGGGGGAATTTTCTAAAATGTATTATGCTAGGTAAACTGTACAAACTTTGTCACTTTAACGATAAATACCGGTGTTAGAAACAGTACGTAATATCTGTTTATTATCAAAAATTTTGGAACTGTACGGTGAAATAGCTCTATCTCGGAAACCGTTAGAATGGGACACATATATGTATCCCTTTTTTTAGAATGACCGATAATATGACCTCCCAGAATATTGACCTTTCTTCCTGGGACAACCTTTATAATCTAAGGTGCTGATAGCGTTGTCAAATAAGCATAAAATAGCAATAAATTTGTGATTTATGATGAAACTCAGTATTTTTATGAAAGGCGTAAATGTTAGGTTCCATAGTTTCAGTGCACGAATAGGGTGGGACAAACATGAAACTGGTGAGCGTCCATGTTTTATATCGGACGTATAATAGATGAAGTGTATAGGAAAAGAACATATTAAAATGATATAAACCGATTTAACGGCACAACTGGATTGAGTCAATTTGTGGATGTCAGGTTTCGCCGTGCTGAAACTTCGAGGTAAATTTTGAAAAAGGTTCCATAAATGAAGAACATTAAGATTTTCATAAATTTTATTTTGGAGACTGTTAGAAAGCAGCGCATCATGTCCCATATGCGGATAGCGTTTAGTGTTTCTTCTCTCCTAGTGACTACTTGAATCTGTAATGGACCGAATAGAGTTTCTAGCGGGGCACGCGTTAAAGTAGTTGGTTGAGGCAATGTGCCTGTGTTCGATTCCGAATGAGGTCTTTGGATTTTTCAATTGACGTAATTCTTCCAGCCACACTATGGCCCTGGTGTCGACTCAGCCTCTAACAGAAATGAGTACCAGGAATCTTCCTGGGCGGGTAAAGGACGGCCGGTGCGTAAGGCTGACAACCCCACCGTCATCTTTGAGCCGATTGTCTAGAAAATGTGGGAGGCTCAACGTCTCACAACCCTATGGAACTTCACGGCCTGTTACAGTGATAGCTTTAGCTTTCCTCACCGTCATCTGTGAACCGACTGTCTAGAAAATGTGGGAGCCTCGACATCTCACAACCCTATGTGCCTCCACGACCTGTTACAAGGATAGCTTTACCTTTATTTACCTTAATTGGAAAGGATTTGGAAGGAAGTGTCCCTGGGATGATAGCCGTGATATCCCTGGGGGAAAATCACAAATAACATGTTAGGGTATTAGTGTCCCTAAGAAGATTCGAACCGAGAACTACCCGAAAACGATTCAAGCCAGCTCGGTCCATGAGATTGGTCTCAATTCAGTGCTACATTCGTGTTGCGTATATCGTGAGGAATGCTGCAAACAATGGCATAACCGTACAGTATATTTGCCAGAAGCTATTGAATCGATTTGGTAACGACGTTTATACGATATAGGATGTGCGTTTCTCCGACGAGACACGAGTCAATATATGTTTATATCGACAGTCGTAATGTTCAGGTAAACGCGATGCATCGTTTCGAGAGTTCGGATATTTTAGTTTTTACGATTATTTTTACGACTGAATCGTAAAATGGCGTGTTCGTACCTATGGGCAAGTAACTAACGCTGCCTGGCGGTAAGTTAGAAAACTGTGAGGAATAATGACAACATTACTGTTAGCATTTAGTGCAAATGTCTCATTAGCCTTTATATCGCTTTTTTTTTATTTAAATAATTCACTCTCATTTATGTTGCACCACGTACATGATGTATCACTGTTCCCATCTCTTTCCTCTAGACCATATATTTCGTCATAGTTTTCCTCTCCTCTCCGCTCTACTCGGAATCCAAGAATAAATGTAGAAAGCATCTGAGAACATAACGATTTATACGACTATGAGGGGAAGTTTGAGGCATTGTCTTCTGAAATTTTACTCCCCTCAGCCTGGCCGAAATTTACCGACGTTTCAGGGAAATATACTGTCGCAAGTTCACAGTCAAACCGTAAGCCATACAAGCAAATAATGAAGTGGTATGCAGCGAAGATGGTAGAAGTTTTCTCCACCGAAACGCCGGTAAACTTCTACTATACTGCACTGTGGTTATATCCTAGAACAGTGTTCCGCAACATTTTTCTACTCGGCGGCACACCATGAAGTATCCATGACTCAGCACGGCACACCAAAATATTGTTCCCCTCAAAAACGCATGGTATCAGACAATTAATATAAATACCTATCGTGATCAACTTATAATTATATTGTTATTATCATTAAACAGAAATGGACTCATGAAATTTATTAACAATTAATGAACTTTAATTCACTGTAGAGTGCAGAAAATACACTTCTATTACTCTTAAAGTAAATACAGTAATTCTACTCACACCCTCAATGTGATACTTGCGCCTGCGTAGCTCCAGACAGGCGACATCCGTGGTGGAATCGTTGACAACGCAAGTCTCATTTCTTCATCGATGGATTTGAGCCGCTCCCTCTTTGATGTCTTAATTTCAGTTAACGTCGAGAAGCCCAGTTCACACAAATATGTAGTTGAAAATGGCAATAACACATTAACTGCCATCTCGGAGATAGCCGGGTATCCACTCCCTATTGCCAACCAAAACGTATCCAAAGGCACATCGAGAAGTTGTAGTTTTAATGTTCTGTCTGCTTTTACACGTGCGAGTTCCTCTTGTATATTAACCGGAACATGTTCTGAATTCACAACAAATGGATCGCGAACCCAGTCGAAATCTTGTACACTCTCTCCAAAATATTTATTGAATTTCTGCTGCAGTATTTCTAAATGTTCTTTAATTGTGTCCATCACCACTTTATTGCCGTCAGCAAGTGGCCATACAGTCGGGGACATCTCAAACGACCCATCTGTAATTCTCTAACTAGCAACCAAAATTTGCGAACTACTTCAGAGCACAGCTGTGATAGAACTGAAAAAAATTGTAAAACGCGGGATCTCTACACTTCAAAAAGAAAAAGTGACACTATACCGACTTTCTTTTTAAATATTTATAATTTTAAATTAAGTCCAACAATCGGTGGGTGTATCGTTACAGGAAGAAAGTCATAAAGTTGAAGAAGCTGTAAGTTCTAACAAACAGGGGCAAATACCCAAAAAGCGTTACAAAAGACAGGGAAACCCTTGCTAGTCCCTGAAATTTTCGGGAAACGTACATACACAGAACATGCGGCGAGCATATCAAAGAAGCTGCGTAGATGCGAGAAAAATAAAAATAAATCAATAATAATACAATGATATAACAATTGTGAGTAAATAATTTACGTTTAATTTCTTGGAATAAAATATTACTGTACATAAAAATCACAGTATGTAATAAAGAATGAACAAGCATCATCTTGTTTAATCAGTACAGTAGGTGAGAATAAAATACAAGCATATGAACACGCTAACAGGGATAAAATAAAATGAATAATATTCGGCAATTAATTTCTTATAATAGCTAAAATTTCGCGTCACACTTTTCACCTTTTGACGGCACACCAGTGTGCCTGAGCACACCGGTTGCGGAACACTGTCCTAAAATACTGTATTCTTTATTTTCCCTTGAGAATCTTGTATCTCACAAGCATGCTTTGTATATCTCAGCATTATGTACCTGAGAAAATAACGGAAATTTTCAGTCATGAAAATCAGTACTCCGGCCAGGATTAACGCTTGAGTCAGCCTTTTCGGTATTATATTGTCACGTGTAAGGGTGACTTATAAAACGAAGTTTGGATTGGTGATTGGATTTATTGATCACTCCTTGTAAAATTATTCGAAATCAGATCTTCAGCCGAACGTTCTTCCATGGCACCGTAGGCCTCTCACACTGTCGATGGTCTTCTGAATCAGGTTTCCTCTTATATCATGTCAGGGCGGACTGACAGAGGAAATATCTTTCAATCTATTGTCCAAGGAAGCGTCTGTTTATCACAAAGCGAAGGGTTGGTTCCCAAGAATCTTTCTTCACGGAAACATGTTTACCGAGTCGTTGCTTAGCAATGGGCGTATGCGTCACAATATTTATACAATTATGTTTATCTAATAAAAGAGTAATCGGGTTTCCCATGTCTAAATACGTGTTTTTATATTCAGAAACTGTCGTCTTGAATATGAACCGGGATAGCTCAGTCGGTATAGCGAGGAGCTGCGGGCTGGGCGACAGGTTTTGATTCCCGGCGGAGGAAAGTAATTTTTCTCCACTCCACAGCGTTCAAACCTGCCTATCCAACGGGAACCGAGTCTCTTTCTCTGGGGGTTAAAACGGCCTGGGCGTGAAGCTGATTACTCACCTCCATCTAGAGTCGAGGTCAAGGATGGTGGAGCTGTATCTCAACTTCCCAACACGTCTTCATGGCGTGGTGCTTAATTAAGGACAGGGAATTTTCCCTTACATCCTTGATATCACACATCTCTGTATCATCAGTTCATATCATAGTTCTTTTATATTCCGTCAGTATTGGTTAAGCTGCGGACTACAGTGGCTGCGCGGTCTAAGGCGTGGACTGTCATCGGTCGCTCGAATGCTTTGGTCGTGGTTTCGATTCCCAATCGAGGCATGGATGTCTCGGTGTTTTTATTCTGTGTTTATATTGTCCTGTGTGTAGGAGCGGCTTTGCGACGGGCTGATCCCCCGTCCAAAGAGTCCTGCCTACTGTGTAAAAATATCAAGTAAATGAGAAGGAGGCCAAGATTCAACAAAGGGCTGTAGTCATAGATATACAGGGTGTTTCTATAAGTTTATGCTTTGCCACTATTTATGTCGCCAAGAATTTCATTTATTCGCTTGTTTTATTTTACATTGCTGTGAGCTGCTCAGACCGTGTAACCACGAAGTCATTCATAGTAGGAATTTTGCTTTGAAGAAGTAATCATACGTACTTTGTGTCGTATTTGGAATGAAGTTTTAAATAAGCAACCAGGTCTCTTTGCCGGAACATAAATCTACTCCTGAATGAGGAAGGCTTGAGGGCCGGCAGCTAGTGCCACCACTCGATCCTACTATAAACTAACGTCATAAAGAAAAGACAGTTGCACGGAGCGTAAGGGGCCGTGGAAGAATAAAAAGGAATAGGAAATGTAGCTGTAATGATGTTGCTCTTCTCTCCACTCACGTGAAAATATATTTTCCAACGAAAGACAGCGCCAGAGGCAACTAAAACGTCCGTTTTATAATGCAGAATAACTAAATTTATCTGCTGTCATTTCAGCTGCGAGTAAATAGATTTTTTTGTATAGTTGAGTGCTCTGCTATTCTATTGCACTGCAATGTAAGGAGCAAGGAAAGAGGTTCACGAGGAAAATAAAGAGGGAGAGCAGAATACATTCTCGGCTTTCTGTCACGTTGACTATTGCCCGACAGAATTAATTAAACATTCGAATATATGTGTACCTTGATTTGCATGGCAGTTGTGTTCCTGGAAATTGCTACGCAGATCGGGAATTATTTTCAACAGAATGGGTCGATTTTTAATGGGAAATCTGGTGAATGTAATGCTTTTTATTAGCCCACTTTCCTTATTTTGAGAGAAAAGAAAATAAAATTACGTGTCCTTGTATGTATCCTCCCAAGAACTTTTGAATGCCTAAACCAATCTTTATGAAACTTGGTATGTATATAATGGCAACTGAGCCCATCTCAATGGCGTACTTCTTAAATCCCTCCCATCAGTCTCTGTGTGTGTGTGTGTGTATACCCCCCATCGTTACTAGGTAGCAACTCTGTAAACACATTCCCGCGGCAACGAAGACAGGCAACAATAGAAGAATTGTTGGAGGCGTCCTTTTCTGTGCAGTTCATATTGTACCAATTAAAAGTATGAGATTGATTCTCCCCATAATTCCTCTTATTTAGTAGCCAGTCAGTCAACGAACTGAAATGACGCAATTTCGGGTTGTCATAGCAATGAGATGTAAGTTAGTAACATATTTTAAGAACGTAAGTTATATAGGAGATAATGAAAAAGCAAGCAGTCTTCTCTTTGCAGGTATCGTGACTGTACAACATAGACTGAGGGTGTTCGAGAACAGGGTGTTGAGGAGAATATTTGGACTGAAGAGAGATGAAGTGACAGGAGGTAGGAGAAAACTGCATAATGAGCAGCTTCATAACTTGTACTCTTCTCCAAGTATAATTAGAACGATGAAGTCAAGAAGGACTAGATGGACAGGGCATGTAGCACGAATGATGAAGAAGAGGAATGCATATAGGAAATTGGTGGGAAAGCCAGAAAGAAAGAGACCACTAGGAAGACATAGGCGTAGGTGGGTGGGTAATTTTAAGATGGATTTTAGGTAGGATGGGGAGATATGAATTAAATTGATTGGCTCAGGATAGGGACCAGTGGAGGGCTCTTGTGAATACGGTAATGAACCTTCGGGTTCCATAAAATGCTGGTAAGTTCTTGAGTGGTTGCACAATTGGCGGTTTGTCAAGAAGGGCTCAGCTCCAAGTGTAAGTGATATCGCGTTGAAATGAACAGAAAATAGTTCTTACGATGCCGAAATGAGAAAGAAGTTGTTGCAAAATAATTCAACCCTAAAATTCAGCAGTAGATTGTAACCACCCTTCGTCCTCTGCCTCTTTCTCTTTGTCATCGTGTGTATTTCCTCCTCTTGTCTTCTTGCAAATAGAAATCCCTTATTCTCGGGTCTTTCGTCTACTCAAATAACAGAATCCCCCCCCTCCGCCCCGTTTCCATATAGTAACATAACGAACCCGAAACCTGAGCGCTTCCTGTTTCCTACCAGAACATGGGGCGTCTGGTTTCCCACGACTCACACAAGGGAATGTCAAAAAGGGGAAATTATGTCATCACCTAGTGATGATGAGGCAAATTAATATTTCCTCTGACGTATATTCTGTACAGCAATTTCCTGGCTTACAACTCTAATGCTTTCCTGAAAATATTATGCCGAATGTTACGTCCCCAACAGACTTACGTGCTATAAATTAAGGTACGTTTAAGGACCTTAGAGAAAGAAATATATACCCTACTTTCTTTTGGCTACAAATTAACAGTTTGAGAGCCAACGAGTATTATGAACATTTTAGAGGTTTGAAACAACCAGTGAGCTGGACATGGCATGTAGCACGAATGGGGAGAAGAGCGATGCATAGTTGGAAAGCCAGAAGGAAAGAGACCACTATCAAGAAAAAGATGTAAGTGATTTGATAATATTAAAATTGACCTTAGATAGGTTGGGGTGGTATGGACTGGATTGATCTGGCTCAGGATAGGGAGCAGTGGAGGGCTCTTGCGAACATGGTAATATTCCTTTGGATCCCATAAGATGCAGAGAAGTTCTTGAGTGGCTGAGCGACTGGCGGCTTCTCGAGAAGGACTCAGCTCCATGGAGTTAGTGAATTACTCCAGAAAATACTGTACGTGGCATGCAGAGGCCTGAACCTTTTCAGGCTGTCTTGGATTACATCATGGTGTGGGTAATTATTTCTTTTTCGGGGCCCGGAATACGTAAAAGTAAAAGAGAAGTGTAGTTGTCCCAGTGTTTAATTAAACACAACGCTATGAAGATGTATGACATAGTGGAGATTTATCTCCATGCATTCTTAACCTCGGCACTAGATGAAGGTAGGATGTGCCATAGCTCAAGCGGTTAGTCGCCGGCTTCCTACGTCGGCGGTCTGGGTTCGATCCCAGGTCAAATCATGTTGGATTTATTGTGCACAAAGTGGCACTTGGGGCAGGTTTTCTCCGAGTACTTCGGTTTCTCCTGCCAGTTCTTTTTCCACCAAATGCTCCACACTCATCTACCATCCGGACCTGGTACAATAGACCAATTAGTGGCCGACGTACCAAGTGGACTCAGTCTCACCCCACCTCACGAAAAAAAAAAGAAAAAAAAAAGAGGTACGTGGCCCGAGGATGGCATTTCTAGACAGGAATGGACTAGGGGCGAACCAATAGGAGCGGTGTAAACTGAGTGAGAGCGTGTGGCACTGAGAGGACCGGGGTTGGTGTTGTTTCTGCCTACAGAAGCGATGTTACAGTGTAGCATACCTATAGCTCTGTTCTAGCTTTTGATATTTAAGTGCTATTGCAATTAATTATTTCAGAGGTAACAAGCGAATAAAAATCCACTTCCTGGCACAGGCCGGTTCCCTTCAGCCGACGTTGCAGGTCGCCTGTCTCTCTCTTTTTCAGAGAGAAACCACAACCCTCCTTTACACGACAGGAAAGAGAACGCCCACGATAGAAGTGAAAAGTGAAAGCGTTCCTGTGCTTAATTAAACGTCACATCGTAATGACGAATCTGGGGAGGAGGTATAGCTCCATGCATTCTTAACCTCTGCATTAGTTTAGAGGTGAGTGTTCAGGTTAACACCCCGGCCGCTTTACCCCCTGAGAAAGAGTCCTCGATAGGATGTTTGGCGGACCCTAGAGCCGGTCTTGACGACGTATAGGAGTGAAAATTCTTACCCCCATCGTGATTTGAACTCCGACCCCTCGGTCGTCTAGCCTGTAGCCAGTCGCTATACCGACTACGCTATCCCGGCTCCTGTAGTGTAGGTGGACTCCACATTTTCGAGACTAAAATAAAATTGCCTGTTAGTTTAAAATAAAACGATTTATATACATAAGTAATACTGATAAATCGCAGAATGTATATGACCGAAATATATTTAGTTCGATTTGTCCCTGTTGTGTTTTCAGAGCGAATATTCGTGTACCAGTGAACTTTCACGATAAATGTTTCTAACCTTCACGGTTCTCTCTTGTAAATCATCGTATGACAGGGGTTTCGTCTGGCCCCGGAGTGTGTTCATTCTCACGACCCTACAGATGCACTAGCAAGAGAAAAGTTATGTTCCGCGGTTACGTGGAGACTGTGAGATAACGTGCATGGTGCCGCATTCTAAAGCCTCTGGTTTGACCCCCAGGCATCGTTCCATTCCATTTCACGGTGTTTTATGGGCTTCGGAACGATTTCCACAGAACTGTTTGTATGATAAAGTAAGATAAGGAGAGGCAGATAAATGAGACTGTAGGATAGGAAAGAATAACATTTTTGGTTGCTACGCAGCCCACTAGGATTCCTCGAATTTGTATGTAGACGAAGTCAACAGTAGTCTATATACTTATTGTTCCTGGCGGGATTCAAATCCTTCGCATATTTTTTCATAGTCGACGAGTTAAGTAATCAGGAAGCTGCAGAAATATGTGGCAAGCTGAGGTTCGTCTGTTCGGCAGAGATTTAGTTCCGGCGCCCAACTGTGTCGCCTCGAAACTGTATTGGCCATCACTCACATGCTGGCCATGAGCTTTGAAAGATACGTATTTTATTTGCAAGGACTCTACCGTTAGGTAGGCCGCATACCGGCATGCGACAGGACATGTAACAGTCAAGACACGATGTCTGCATAATGACGTAAAAATAGGTGCCCAACTAAAACGATTGATATTACCAAAACTACCTAACACTGGCCTTAGTCATTACGTCAGCATCATGATGATCATAACTCAGACCTGAATGAGGCGGTTTTCATAATCTCATTCGTTTCAACTGTGCTCCTAAAGGCCGCGCCATAGCTCAAACGGTTAATCGCTGGCTTTCCACCGCCGCTGCTTGGTTTCGATCCTGGGTCTGGTGAAGTGGGATTTGTGGCGGACAAAGTAGCGCTGGGGCGGGTTTTCTCCGAGTACTTCGGTTTTCCCTGCCAATCTTCATTCCACCAAATTCTCCATGATCATAATCACCCGGGGCAGGATACAATAGGCCAATCAGTGGCCGCCGTGCCGAGTGCACCCAGCTGGACTCCACCCCCCGCTAAATGAATTAAAAAAACTGTGCTCCTTTTTTTGCATGATGTCACAGACATCGTGCCTTGACTGTTACATATCTTGACGCATGCCGGTGTGCGGCCTACCGTAGACATGCTGGTGTATACTCCGGGAGCTGCGATCTTTCAACTGCGCTCTTCGAAGTCTGGAGTTGAATTAATTGTATGGCAACAGTGCTACATTCTTCCACTCGAACTGGAGCTTGCTGCGTTGCATGCAGGAGTAACCAGGGATCATTGAATCGCGGCTCAATTATGGTGTACGTGTATGTAACGACGCCGGCTTAGCTCTATAGCGTCGAAATTAAGGACGATTATCTGTCGAACCACGGTACGAAGTTTAATTGCTAATAGGTGGCATATTTTGAGCGTTACTTCATGCAGGCTGAATGGACAGACACACAGATATATATGTACAATAATAGAGGCTTTTCGAATTTTATTTTCGTCAACTCGGCTAAAAATTTATATTGAGAAGTGGGCAGCAAAAAAGAAGCATGATATTTGAAATGGGGCCGCTCAGAGTTAACGGAAAACGAGGCGTGTTGAAATTGGTATCATGAGAGTTCATATTAATGACAGAACTAGGGTTTAGACAGAGGGCTAATTCATGTTACACCGCCACGCCTTTGTTTTTGTATGGAAAGAGCAAAGTTAATTGTCACTTTGGGACTTCTTTTTGTTGTTGTTCGTAATGGAAGCAGATCAGCAGTTAAGATAATATACATTGTTAATAAGGGGGCCGCAATAGCACGAGGTCGCTTGTAGGTTTGCCGTATTTGTAAATACACATTCTTCAAAATAATAAGAGTTCTGGGTAAAATAAAGTTGTCTCTGTGCTTAACTAATTAAGCACTACGCCATGAAGGAGTATGGGCGAGTGGATGTATAGATCCACATTTTCTTTACCTGGGCACTAGTTGGAAATGAATGGTCAGCTTCACACCCCTGCCGCTTTACCCCCGAGGAAAGAACCCCCGGTACCCATTGGATAGGAGGTTGGGTGGACCCCAGAGCCAGTCTGGACGACATGGAGAAGAGAAAATTCTTTACCTTACCGGGATTCGAACTCCTACTCTCGGTCATCCAGCCTGTAACAAGTCGCTATACAGAATACACTATCCAGGATCCTTGGTACAAAACGCATTTGTATGATGGCGCGAGTGTGATTTTGATCAATTTCATATGAATCAGATAACAATATTGTTAGAAAATGTGTCATCTGTGGTTATACAGTGTGCACAAAAAAAAATCAGTACTGAAACTCACGCATTTCGAACGCGCATGTGCGTTTGTTGACGGGGCATAGCTCCAGCCGCATGTGTTCCCAGTAGTGAAAATAAAATTGTGTTGTGCAGTTGTTCGAAATGGGTCTCTTGACGGAGGAAAAAGTATTCATAGTTGAGTATTATTTCCGCTCATACGGAAGTGGTCGCCAGACAGCTCGCTTCCTTGGTTTTGAGCGGCCAGATGTTATCGTCCAGAAGCCGCTACACAGCACACGGTATATTAGGCCCCTATTTCATTGAGGATGAGGAAGGCAAGGCTCTTACCGTTACCCAAGAACGCTATAGGGACATGGTGAACGGACCATTTCTTCAGGATTTGAGAATGTTCTGTCGTGCAAGGGGCCTTCACATGAATAGGCAGTGGTATCAACAGGACGTCTTTTCATTTCAGTACTTTATAACTTTGGCGCATACTGTATTACCACGCTTTCATTGTCTTTTCTCTTGGTCGTCGAGTGTTTGTGATCCGGTATAGCTCAGTCGGTACAGTGACGGGGTGCGGCACTGACAGCCGAAGCAAGAGGTTCTTCTGTCCTCCACGTCGTCCGGAACGGCTATGGAGCCTACCCAGCCTCCTATCCAATGGGTACCGGGAGCTCTTCCCCCGAGGGTAAAGCGGCCAGGGCGTGAAGCTAACCACTCACGTCCATCTGTTGCTACCATAATCTTAATTATACGTCATTTTACGTGTTATACTCCCCAGTATTTTTATAAGATATACTGAACGTGTTGGCTTGCTTGTTGTCAGAGTTATGAGTGAAGATTACTGTCTTTCGGGATATGACGCCTTGCAGTGCGATATAAGCCCAACATTTCGGAGAAAAATACTGCCTCGTTTTTCTGATTCTGAAATTAAGCTATCGAGTAAGCAGTAAGAAGCTTGGGGACTCTTCCTCGGAGTAAGTCGCAGGACATCACGGGTAAGAGTGGCAGAAAGAGAATGTCAGAGACAGGGGTGAAAATTTATCAATTTGTAGGCTTCGTGGTAGAAGACGGAAGCAGCAGATCCCTCCGAAACGTCAGTAACGATCTACCAGATTCCACTGCGTCACATTCTGAAATGAAATAATCTTCCAAGATCGCTAAGCCTTGTATCTGATTGGTACTGGGAAACTGTTCCATGGGAGTCAAATGTCCGGGGTTTGAAGGCAGCCACTCGCCTTCATTTAAATCGGAGCTTGAAAAATTCTTGGGGTCTATATCTCCACCCCACCATACGTCTTCATCGCCTGATGCTAGTCTTGAACAGGGAATTTATGTCTTACCGTTGGATGGCGCATGTGTCACTATAAGAAACTGAATTGTGAACTTAAACTGTTCGACCAAGGCGTGAGGTCGTGGCAATAGTTTTTTAGTTTCTTGTTGTGGGGTGAAACTGAGATCACTTGGTACGTCGCCACTGTTTGGCCTGTTATACCAGTCCCAGATGATAGATGGTGGTGATTGTGCAGCAGTTGGTGGAATGAAAATTGCAGGGGAAACCGAAGTACTCGGAGAAAACCTGCCCCAGTGCCACTTTGTCCACAACAAATCCCACATGACTTCACCCGCGCTCGAATCCGGGCCGCCGCGGTTGGGAGCTACGGCACGGACTACGTTTTACCTTACTGCTTGGCGTTATATTGAGTGGTCTACTGTAAGCGTCGTTAAATAACAAATGAAGGTGTGGATTGAAACGTATGTGATGGATGAAAATTTAAAGAGTCAATATGAAATCATGCGTGTTGAGTGTATGTAACGTTGTTATGTAAAGTTTGGATTGAATTATAGCAGAAGTTTGTAGTGATTGAAACATGGGGATTGATTTTGAAATTCAGCGGTTTCAGAATTGAACACTCGAGTCTGATGAAATGTGATATGTGCTGAAAATTGAACATTTGTGCTTGGCGGGGCTGCTGCTCGTCGATATGATGATTCTGAACTGTTCAGAATAGGGTGTCATGACTTAATTTGTGGTGAACACCAGAACCGGTATGAAAATATTCTGAATTAAAAATTACAGATCTTGAAATAACTCTACATGGTGGACAGTGATGGGTGGCGAAATAAAAAATTTGTAAGCAGAAGGTGTTGGTGTGCGCGAAGGTACAGTTTAATCTGTTATTGGAGAAATCTCATTTTAAGTTTAAGCCTGATTGTATGGACGATTACAAAATTACAAGTTTTCTCAGAGCAGATCGTGGGACACCCTTAGCCATTTTCTAAAGGAATATAAATATAAGATAAAATAGGTAAAATTAAAGCTATCCCTGTAGCAGACCTTGGAGGCCCATAGAGTTCTGAGACGTCGAGGCTCCAACATTTTCTAGACTATCGGTTCACAGATACCTGTGAGGTTATCAGTCTTATGCGCCGGCCGTCCTTTACCCCCAGGAAAATACCTGGTACTCATTTCTGGTAAAGGTTGAGTCGACCACAGGACCATAGTGCGACTGGAACGATTAGGGCAATTGAAAACTCTAATGATCTCATCGGGATTCGAACCAGCGATCTCCCGGCTTGTAGCGTAGTGCCTCAACCAACTACGCTACTGCGGTCCCTTGTAAGGAAAATGTTCTCTCCGGAAATAAATTAGTTTCTACCTTTTGAGGGAGCTTGGATAGCTCAGGAGGTATATCGACGGGATACGGGCTGGACGACAGAGGAATGGGAGTTCTACTGTCAGTAGGTGAAGATGTTTTTTGTCTTCTCCATACCGTCCAGATGAGTTTTGAGACCCACCCAACACCCTGCGTAGTTGATATCGGGAGTCTGTTTCTCAGGGGGTGAAACGGCAGGTTTGAGAAGCTGACCACTCACCTCCATCTAATGCCTAGGTTAAGAATCATGGAGCTATACCTCCACTCCACCATACACCCTCATGGCTTGATGATTCATTCATAAATTGCAGAGATAACTTGTCTTTATTAATGCTACTGTCCTGGTCAGGACGTCTTGATTTATGAAACTCGGAGTTCTGCAGCCGGCATGAATTCTGCTATTAGACGTATCCTGGGTCAGTTGAACTCAATCCAGATCACCACATCCTCTTTAAGATTAATCCTATTTTACTCAGAGAGGTAGGTACTCGGTTCGAATGGCTGGGCCATTGGCTATACAAAGAGTTTTTTTGTGGTTTTCCTCAGTTCCCTCAAGCAAATACCTTGATAGTACATCGAATTCCCACGATCGCATCCTACCAGATCCATTCCAATTCATTTGGCTTTTCATCCTGCCAAGTCGCGGCGCCGTATAATAATAAAAAAGATGTATATTATTATGTAATAAGAAGACTTGTTTTAGAAAACCAATCAGAGATCAAAGGAATTCAAAGCAGAATATTACTGTCTTGTGGGATGTGACGCCGTATAGTCTGGTAGGCGTTTATTTACATTGGCTGAGGAATATACAGCTTCCATCTTTAGGGCCGAAGAGTAAGTCAGGCAAGCAACTAGGAAGGAGGTTGAGAGTACGTTCTTCCGAAACGTCGCTGAACTTCCACCGGACTACACGGCTTCATATCCCACAAGATAATACTCTCGACTGTCGCCGCTGTGAGAACCTCAAGCTCTACACAAGAATATAAGGCTTTTATTTTTCTAGTGCTGCTCCTTAGAAAAAAAGGGGGCCTCATTATTTTCGGGCCCTTAAGATTAAACACGAAGATGATGATTATGAGGAGTTCTGATTGCTAATTCCAATGATATTAGTGAAAATTCCTATAAACATATATAAGGTGTTAAATTTTGAACTTTTTATTTCTTATTAATATAATTTTTTACTTCTTTTTGCTTAGGTAGCAGAAACTGCGTTAGCGCAGTTGGTTGAGACCGTATGTTACAAGCCGGAAGGTCGCGGGTTCGATTTCTTATGAAGTCGTTAGATTTTTCAATTTACCTAACCCTTCCAGCCGCACTATGGCCCTAGGGTGGACTCAGCCACTAACAGAAATGAAAAGGAGGCCGGCGAGTAAGGCTGACAACCTCACCGCCATCTGTGAGCCTATTGTCTAGAAAATGTAGTAGCCTCGACGTCTCACACTTCTATGGGCCTCCACGGTGTGTAACAGGGATAGATTTTCCTCTTTATCTTCTTTTTGCTTAAAATCCTAGGAACTGAATGACATATCTTATTTTGTCAAAATATTTTCTTTCCTGATTTTCTTATTGGAAACATAAATGGTCGCCTTGTTTATCCGGTCTTGTACGATAATTTGAAGTCACTTGGTTGATTAGTGAAAATTGCACGTAGTTTGCTTGGAGAAACAGTAGCTTGTTAGTTACGTGTGTATATTAGCTTATGTAAAAACAATTCTTTCAACATTTACGAAGACCGTCTCCGTGTAACTCAGTGTTTAAACAGATTACATTTTCCTGTATCTTTCTACTGTGTTTTTACAACAGATTCGCGCAAACTCCCTTTCCGTTAACCGACCCTAACCCCAGAGGGCATGGTTCTTCTCTGTCTGATACCAGAGGGCATCTCTCTGCTGTACGCGTGCGCGACCTAGCGTTACGGCAATCTATAAGCCCAGCGCCCGTATTCATCTGCAAACCAGTCACAACCGCGGTGTTCGTGGAGGCGCGTTAACTAAGCGGTATCAAGTGATACAACTGACATTGTTTCCTTGGGTGATTACGTTGATATATTAGTGCAGTGAAAGTATTCTGACACGACCCTGTTACGTCAGTATTACAGCATAAAATCACGTTTAGTTCATGGGCGTGTCTAGGTTATTTTTTGTATAGCGTAATATGAATACTTAGCCATCTAATGAGTGTAGCTGCATATATGCACATCAGATTATGTGTTAGTATTGGAATAAGTGTTTCAATCTACACCCAATATCGCATACGAATGAATCAGAAACACACGTTCGAAATATTTGTGTAAATAAAATATATTTATGATTAAGAATCGGATTGTTATGAAATAGGGGGACTAAGTAATTGATATTTACAGTAGCGGGTTAATTAATGAGGGAGAGAAATAATGATTTGTAAACAGAATTCCTCAGTTTTTGTTTCCTGTTCTTCAAGTAAAGTTTATGAGGTAAAGAATTTTCTCATCTGATTCAGTGACGTATATCTTTATCCATTTCTGGGAAATAATAATAAATCAGTTCTCCTTTCCATTCGCGTGTGTTTTCTTCTCGTTTTATATAGTGAACTTGTATTGTCTTCCAAACAAAGAACGCCTGTTTCCTTTTCTCGCAAATCCATCCAGTCTCATTTTGAAGGCTTGATGATCTGTGGGTGTTACCTGAGATCGTGCGTGTGTTGATGAGGTTTCAGCAGCTCCACTTTTTGTGTTGCCATTATGAAGCTCTCCGGGGAATCATTGTTTTCACCTGGTAGCTCCCGCTGTAGTCGATCACCACGTGGGCTCCCCAAGGCACCCCTCTCCCGGTCGACTCGGCCCCGAGACAATAAAGCTAGTAACAGTAATAGCGGCAGGGTGTACGGCGTCGTGGGCGTCGTGGCGCTCAGCTGCTACCTGAACGGTCTGACGGGTGAATTCGTCCACGATGACATCCCCGCAGTCACGCAGAACAAGGATGTGTTGGGACTCAGCCCCCTGAGCCATGTGTTTCGTAATGACTTCTGGGGCACAGCCATGAGTGACGTGAACAGCCACAAGTCTTACCGGCCACTCACCACGCTTACCTTCAGGTAGGAACTTGTCATTTCACAGCCATGTGTGACGTGAACAGCCACAAGTCTTGCCGGCCACTCACCACGCTTACCTTCAGGTAGGAACTTGTCATTTCACAGCCATGTGTGACGTGAACAGCCACAAGTCTTGCCGGCCACTCACCACGCTTACCTTCAGGTAGGAACTTGTCATTTCACAGCCATGTGTGACGTGAACAGCCACAAGTCTTGCCGGCCACTCACCACGCTTACCTTCAGGTAGGAACTTGTCATTTCACAGCCATGTGTGACGTGAACAGCCACAAGTCTTGCCGGCCACTCACCACGCTTACCTTCAGGTAGGAACTTGTCATTTCACAGCCATGTGTGACGTGAACAGCCACAAGTCTTGCCGGCCACTCACCACGCTTACCTTCAGGTAGGAACTTGTCATTTCACAGCCATGTGTGACGTGAACAGCCACAAGTCTTGCCGGCCACTCACCACGCTTACCTTCAGGTAGGAACTTGTCATTTCACAGCCATGTGTGACGTGAACAGCCACAAGTCTTGCCGGCCACTCACCACGCTTACCTTCAGGTAGGAACTTGTCATTTCACAGCCATGTGTGACGTGAACAGCCACAAGTCTTGCCGGCCACTCACCACGCTCACCTTCAGGCAGGAACTTGTTATGATTAGGACAACTTCATAATAATGCGTGACATGAAGAGGTATAAGTTTTGCCTGCCACTCACCACGCTCACCTTCAGATAGGAACTTGTCATGATTAGATAGCTTCACAGTCGCGAGTGACGTAATCAGCCGCAAGTCTTACCGGCCACTCACCACGCTCACCTTGGGGTAGGAACTTGTTATGATTAGGACAGCTTCACAGTCATGAGCATGGCCCGGATTTTGATGACCTGAAAATATTAAAAAATGACCTATAAATGACCGAAAGAATCCAGAAAAATGACCTAAAGGAGAAAAGAAATAACACTTCGCTTCCATGTTATTCACATTTCAGAAAACATATGAAGAAAAATTCCCCAAAATGGCCAAAAATGACAAGAAATGCCCTTAAAATTCCAAAAAAAATTACGCCAAAAATGGAAAAAAATGACCTTAAACCTGAAAATGTCATAAAAATGACAAAATAATTACCTATAAATTTTACATTTCTGTAACCAGCACCTCATATCCGAGATTTATATATTTAAGAGCATCGCATAGGATACAAGGAAAAAAGATGACATGTCATCAAAATCCGGGCCCTGGTCATGAGTAACTCGAATAGCCACAAGTCTTACCGGCCTCTCACCACACTCACCTTCAGGTGGGAGCTTCTCATGTTTAGGACAGCTTCACAGCCATGCTTGACGTGAACAACCACAAGTCTTACCGGCCACTCACCGCGCTCACATTCAGGTAGGAACTTGTCATGATTAGGACTACTACACAGCCGTGAGGGACCTGTCACTGTTTTACAGACTGGCGGCTCATGCAATGCAGTATCTGCTATCCACACTGCAAACAAACCGCTACCTCTGCTTCGTATTATCGACGACAGCAGGTTTACAATTCTCACGTCAGATAAGAAATGACGTGACATTGGAATAGAACCATAGTTCTATGACGTCATGAGATAAGGACGTGATAGAAGGCGAAGCCTGGGTGAGGTAACATAGGTATAAGTTATGTCAGTTGCTGACTGACACTCTCGTAACAGATCCCAATTGAACCTTCAGCGTCGCTAACACAAAAGCTGAACATGGTACACGATCCTGAGTCGGTTACACACAACTACCACCAACAGAACCTATCGCACTAAGTTCACCGGGCAGTCATCTGCTGCTCATTAAACTGATCAATGAATTTGACAACTCTTATGAGTGGGAATGTGAAATTTATGTTCAAATACTCTACCACTGCTCTCTTACCTCACGCCGCTTTAATCTGTGATCGTATCGAGGGAATGAGATAGACAGGGCACGCAGCACGCATGTGGAAATAAAAGAAGTACAAGGTTTTCGAGGAACCTGAAGAAAGGAGACCATCAGGACGACGTAGACGAAAATGTGACGACAATATTAAAATTGGTGTTAACGAAATGTGATGGCAAGGCGTTGACTGGATTAATCTGGCTCAGGATACGGTCCAGCGGCGGACCGTTTTGAACCTAAGGGTTTCATAAAATGCCGGGAATAACTAGAGTGCTTAAACAAGGACTCAGATCCATGGAGTTAATCAGTAAGCTAATTCATGCCTCTAAATAAGAGATCATGTTTCAAACCCATTAGAGGAACTGGTAAAAGTGCACACTTAAGTAAGGTTTTCTTTCCTTTAGAATTTAAGGCCCAGTAGACGCGTAGGCTACTAACATTTGGGCTGAATTTCCCGCCTCCTTCAGGATTTATGTTCTGAACCTGGAGGAAGTTGGTTCCTCCGAAACTTTGGCACATACCATACCACACTGTTTCACATTGCAAAAGAGGCGCTATGCTACAAGCCGGAAGGTCGCGGGATCGAATCCCGATGAGGTGGATTTTTCAATTTATCTAATCCTTCCAGCGGCACTATGGCGCTGGGGTCGACTCGGCTTCTAACAGAAATGTGTACCAGGAATATTCTTGGAATATATTTTGGGGGTGAAGGGCGGCCGGCCTGTAAGGCTGACAACCTTACCGCCATCTATGAGCCGATTATCTAGAAAATGTGGGAAACTCAACATCTCACAACCGTATGGGCCTTCACGGCCTGCTACAGGGATAGCTTTGCTCTTTTTACTTTACTTTGCCTTTTTCAATTCTTCTCCTTCTTCTGCTTCTCTTCCTCCTCCTTCTTCTTATTCTTCTGCAGGCGCTGTAGCCCGTGATGAACATTGGTTTCTTTCCCGATTACTCGCCATTGGTTCCGGTCCTGTGACTTTCGTCTCCAATTCCTAGCGCCCACTGTCTTCAGATCTTCTCCAACTGAATCCAGGCATTGACAGAAGGTCTGTCTTCTCGTCGAGTACCCTCTGGGTTATGTAGGGTTAACTTCTTGCTAGGGTTCTGCTCTTGAATTCTAAAAAGATACCTCAACCATTTCAACAGCCCTACTTTAATCACTTTACGTATTTCTGGTTCATTATATAATTTATAAAGTTCAGGTTTATACCTTTATCTCCATACACCATTTTCCTTAAGTGGGCCAAAAATTCTTCTTAATATCCTTTCTTTTCATCCTTTCTTTTCTCTTAAGGTCCATCTTTCACTCTCACGTGTAAGCATAGGCCTTACAAGCGTCTTGTATAGAGTACGTTTTGTCTGTCTCCCTAAATATTGTGAACTTAATTGTTTTAGGCCATAAACAACCTGATTTGGCATTGAACTTCTATTATTTCAATAGTGGTGTTACTATCTTCTCTCGGGCTGCGCCATAGCTCAAGCGGTTAGTCGATCCCGAGTCTGGTCAAGTGGGATTTTTGGTGGACAAAGTGGCTCTGGGGCAGGTTTTCTCCGAGTACTTCGGTTTCCCCTGCCAATCTTCATTCCACCAATTGCTCCACAATCACCCTCACCTATCATCTGGGGCTGGTACAATAGGCCAGAAGTGGCCGCAGTACAAGGGACTTAGTCCCACCCCACAAGCAATAAAGAAAATACTATCTTCTCTTAGATTGGATGAATGCATTCTCTGTATATACTAGTGTCTGGAAATATTGTACATAACATCTCATAATGTATAATTTTGTAACTATCTGATAATGAACAGTCGAAGCGCTATTTTTCCCCCCATGGGCGCCTTCATAGATGGAATATAGAAATGCTTTATGAGGATCTCACTTTCGGAGCATAGTTATGAACACGCGGTTGAGATAGAACTTGGCCGTTTTTATCGCAGTGAATGCTGTAAATATGATGCATTTGATAGGAATTTTCCTTTTCGGGCTAATGCACATTGAATTTCTGTTACTTCTGTCGTCTGTAATAAAAATATCTTCTCAAATGGATACCTTTTTTTTTTAATGTTAAAACTCTGTCATCTGTTTAATAATGACAACTGTGTAACTATAGTAAAAAGTCAGAATATTTTTCAATAGATAGCAGTGTCCAAATGTCACCTAATTTTAAATCGCTTTGCGTGGCTCGCTGAGTAGCGCGCGAAAGTAAAGTTATCCCTCTGCTTAATTAAGCACCACCCTATGAAGATGTATGAAGAAGTGGAGGCACAGGTGCATGCATTCTAAAAGTCAGAAGTGGCTGAAGCTGAGTTAGCAGCTTAATGTCCTGGTCGCTTTACCCAATAGGAAAGAGCCTTCGATATTAATTGGGTAGGAGATATTCAATCGACGGCCTCTGTGGTCTAGTGGTCAGACTTCCTGGCTACAGATCCAGAGGTTCGATTCCCGGCGCTACCAGATTCTCTGAGAAGTAGTGGGTCTTGAACGGGGTCCACTCAACGTAGTGAGGATAATCGAGGATCTACTTGAATTGAAAAGTAGCGGCTCCGGTCTAGAAAACAGAAATTTACGGCCGTGGGGACTCGTTGCGCTGACCACGCGACACCCTCTATCCGCTAAAGTTGGCACTAACTTCGCCGACAAGCGGCGGTCGCTCGGTCGGTATAGTTCGCTTGCAGACTACAGCCATGGAGTTTTTGTTTAGGAGTCATTCAGTCGCGGCTGGACTGTAGTGGGAGCTTTCTGCGTTCTACGATGCTATAACTGACATAATGAAGGAAGCTCAGTTTTGAACTTCATTTGAAGTTGGATTTTTATCTGACAAATGGGAAACAAAATTATTTTTAGGACAGATCTATGAGTTCGATTTCATAGAAATGTTGATCAACAGCTTAGCTCACCGTTGACGGTTTAGATTTCTACAAAACAATTGCTCAATTCGAATTCCGGTTGAAACACAGCCGATCTGGTCTGGTTTCTTATATTCGTCAGTCGGACGGCCAAGAAGGCACCTGGTTCAAGGGTTCCGTTTCGCGCGTTCTATACACCAGTAGCTAACGTATTCGTTGCCGCGGGAACTGCAATAGTTCTAGTTTTCATTTCCCTCGTAACGGTCTGTTATTTATGCGTTGTCTCTGAAACGTGCATGAATATTTGCCTAGAAAAATGGATAATTCCTTGTCTGGCTCCCCTATTTCGGGCTTTAGGAAGTGTTTACCGATCGTTGCCCAGCAGTGGTCTGTCCCAGCTTGTTGTCGTTGCCACGTGTTTTAATAAGACCTTGTCTAGCAATGGCCGCCGGCTCTTACTCAGATATTCCGGCTTTCAGGCGGCACGTCACAGTATAGACAGAATGCCTCATTGATACCATAACAAATGTTTTTGTTACTGGTCAGCAGTTTGAAATGAAATATCAGTTCACGGTAAATGACTGGATGGTTACGTCGCTCCAATTGAAGATGCAGGTGCAGGAGAAACAGACAAGCTGTAGATTTCGGAGGAAGATCGATGTAAATGTGTTTATTCATGGCTGGAATTCTGCGCATAGATCTACTGCGCATAAGATTATTTTCGTGACAGATTGAATGTTCTTTAAGTCGCTGCAGTTAAGGGAAAATAACTACGTTTTCTACAATGGTAACACATTATTAGGAGGAAATAACAGTAGTTCTTTTTGTTAACAACGAAACAACCCTTCTATATATAAATAAAGTTTTCTAAAAGTGAGATTAATCATTCATTACATGATTACACGTAATCAGAGGAACAAAGAGTAGTTACTTTGGCAGACATGGGAGAATTGCATACCGAAATATGGTAGGAAATCTTGGATTCTAAAGATCGTTAGGAATATCTAAGCATAGGTTGAGGGGATAATATTAAAATGGATCTTTTTTTATTTTTATTTTTAGTGGGGTGGAACTAAGTCCCTTGTACTGCGGCCACTTCTAGCCTATTGTACTGCTCCAGCGCCATTTCGTCAACCACAAATCCCACTTGACCAGACCCGGGATCGAACCTGGACGGCCGCGGTGGGAAGCCAGCGACTAACCGCTTGAGCTGTGGCGCGGCCAAAATGAATCTTAAAAATAGTTCTAGAAATTGTGGGCTGGATTCGTCTGACTCGGGATGGGGAACAATTGCGTACTCTCGAACAAGTTAATAAACTTTCGGATTCCTTGAGATGTTAAGAACTTATTGAATAACTGGGAATATATTAATTTCTCATGAAACACTCGGGTTCATGGAATTAGTAAGTTAGCCGGGATAGCGCAGTCAGTATAGCGAATTGCTACGGGCTGGACGATAGAGAAATCGTAGTTCGAGTCCTGGTAGTGTAAAGAATTTTCTTTTCTCCATGTCGTTCAGACCCGCTCTGGGGTCCACCCAACCTTACTATCCAGTGGGTACCGGGGGCTCTTTCCCCGAGAGAAAAACGGCCGGGCGTGAAGCTGACCACTCAACCTCCAGCTAGTGCCGAGGTCAAGAAAATGTGGATCTATACATCCACTCCCCCATACGCCTTCATGGCGTACTGCTTAATTAGTTAAGAACGGGGACATTTTACCTTTGTTTACTTAAGGTACCCAATAAGTTAATTAGCACGAATGATAATCTGTAGACCATTAGGCGGTTATATGTACTTAGATAAAAAGAAAAGGGTTGTTGAAATATCTGACACACATAAGATCTAAAAGGTCTAAGTCTGCTTGAAGAGGGTAAAAGTAAAAAGTATGGAAACGTCTGAAGGCAGGTGTCCCAATGTAACACGCCATTATGAACTTAGAAAGCTTAAAGAGTGACAGTAAAACCAAAGGGATGTTGTGAAGAGGGTTTTGAGGCAGGCCGAATCCATAAAGAGAAAGATAAGCAGTCATGTTTCACTTCAGAAGAGCAGCTGTTTATTTTGCAGAAGAGTTGAGTTCAGGATCATTAGGATGATGAAATGGAGGAATGTGTCACATACGACTTGCGGGAGAGATGGGGGAACGCATACACAAGTTTACATGGAAAGAGTGAAAGGAAAACACAACTTGGAAGATACGGGTATAGATGGGAGGATACTAAAGTGTATCTACTGTACGAACTAGACTTCATCATGCTCTCACGATTTAGGCGTGACTATAGACGGGGTATGGATTGGTGAAGGAATTTATTGAATTCTTACACAACTCGTGACTACAAGTAATTACAGCGTTTTCGCAAATTTTCACACTTTACAAATCACCACAGCACCCGTTAAGCTTTTTCCCCCGGTTTGTTATGTCCTCATCATCCGTTTCCTGACAACGGCTTCTAACAGTGGAGATTCTTCAGCTCCCCGTGCTCATCGTCCAATCTTTACAGCCTAACGCGCAAAATTTACAACTAATTGTATTGCCCCAATTATCTTCTTGATAACTCCTTTTCACGGACTGAGTATAGAACACACCCGTTTCCATTGTTGTAGTCCAACTGCTCCAGCTGCCTAGCAACGGGTTGCATAGGGTTGCATAACACCGTTTCTAACAGTTACTCTATTGTTGTAGAGGCGTGTTTACCGCGCCGTTGAATAGCAACAGCTGTTGTCTCGTTTGTTTTCAGGGTCTTTACCTAGCAACGGGTCTATACGTCACAATGCTTTATGTAGGCAATCTTACGGAAGGAGAATCCTACGTAAGTATATAGAATATGAGGTCCTCATAGCTTGCCAATTCCATAATTTTCATTGTAGTCGTTTTTCTTCCCTCACGGGACTTGCTCTTCTACCTGCCTGCTACATGATGGTTCCTTGTTTATTTTCTTATTCGACCTTGAAGATGGAGACTATATGTTCTTTTACCGGACTACAAGGTGTTATATACCAGAAGATGTACGAGTACGTTTGACTGAGTTCTAAATTGCTGCTGGCCTTCGCCAACACAGCGATTCTTGGTTCTTATTCCCACGGGGATTATGACCTAATTTTACTCTCTGATAGTCCTGTGAGCCTTCAGGCTATATCTCGAATACGTTCGAATTATTCCCCGACGTATAAAGTATATTGAAAGCAGAGTCTAGTTCGTTTTCTAATGATGACGTAACGGTCTATGTCACTGACAATGACGCATCCTCGTCTCAAGAGTATGTGAGGTATATCAGAAAGGCTCTTTAGGAAATATGAAGTGAGCGGTGTGAAATCGGCCCACCTGGCTCAGGATCGATTAGGCGGGCTGTTGGGAGAACTGTAATGAACTTAATGACTCCATAAAATCTGTGTAAAAGCTTGCCAAGCCGAGCGATTATTAACTCAAGAAGGACTCCACTTCGTTTTTCTTCTTTGGTGGTTATTTAACGACGGTCTCAAATGGTAGGATGAGAGATGAATGATGAATTGGACAGGATTTGGAAGGAAGTGGTGGTAGCATATTCGAAGTAAACCCCCTTTCTGGACTATGAGCCTCAATCATGTGAGGGACAGTCAGTGAATTGGTCACAAATGGAAATAAAGCAGCTCTAATGATTGTAATAAATTTTCTAGGTGTATCACTAGGTAGCAGCGTACTCCAGATTCTTGACAGTCTAGGTAGCAGATGTGCATGAGCATATTTAGAGGCTGGTTTCAGTAGTCAAAATGGCGGCAGTGCTTGAAGATTTTACTACAGAAGAGTAGTGTTCTGTTGTGTATCTTCTGTGGGCAAGAGGACTCTATGCAAAGGATATTCATAAAGAAGTGTTTCATATTTATGTTTGAAAGTGTTTATTGCGTAAAGCGGTTAATAACTTGGTGGAGAAACGTTGCAGATGTTTCGCTGATTACGAAAAGGTTGAAACGGAGATGCGGAAATGACTGAGATAATAGTAAGAAAAATATATTTTGCGGTTTCGACGTACTGATAAAGCGATGGGAGAAGTGTATTAGTGTTGGTGGAAGATATGTCCAGAAATACATGTTTTTTTTTTCAGTTTCGAATATCATGTTTTACGTTCTGTATCCATTTTTACCTGTTATATTTTAGCGTCCTGTTGCACTGATTTAAGTCCATGATTTATTTCAACCGTCTTCCAGTGCATACACCCATCTATCTCACTCCTCTCTCTCGCACTACATGTTTCGGCACAAAAGTGCCATCTTCAGGTGTTATATTCGATTTACGATAAACTAGTTCACTGTATGCCTTGCCGTCTTCATATTATTTTCATTTCATTTCATTTTTTACCTATTTACTGACAACGTCGCAGCTGGTGTTATTGCTGAGATTCGAACCTATCACATCCAATATAAATGTGTATAAATTTAACGTTAGACGAACCTGTTCTCTTCAATAGTTGCATCCTGTTGTGTATGAAACTTTAAATATTTAATTTAGCTTACACATTCTTAACCTACCATTGCAAGTCTTTTAATATATATTTTAAACATTTTAATATATTTTTAATATTTTTAATAACTTGTTCAAGACATTATAAATGTTGATATATGATATACCTTTATATTTATCTTTTATCTTATTTAAATATTTGCTACTTTATTATAACACCAACTTGAGACAAAAGTTTTATGTTAGTATATAATACGACGCGTTGCACCGATAGAGTTCCACATCGATATTTCAGTGACTATACGTATTCCTGTGTATAACTGCCTGATTATGGTCTTATGCGGCCGAAAGATGTAGCAGCAGTAAAGACCGAAATTAAAACTGAGTATTTGTTATGTTGACGATAGAACCTGTTCTCTCATGTTCTGTCATGTTGGCTCTGTTTCCGCAATTAATCAATCAGATATGAGCCTTATCGCACTTTTCCAACTATGCGTACAGACGGAAGATCTGAACTGAAACGAAAGAACGCCATGTCGCCACCATACATGTAATTTGGTTTCACACGACAGGAAGTCTCCGAAATCCGGTGCAAACCAATGGGCCCGAAATCTTCTTCTGATATATCTCTGAGTTGTATAGAAACAGGAAGGCGCCGAACGAGAGATTCGACCTTGCAGTAAACTTGAGGACTCCTTTTAAATTTCCAGCCGAAATCCACATCGCTGCCCGTTATTAAAACATACTAGAGCAGTTTCAACAGAACAAGAGAAAAAATTGAATTAACATTGATTCCGTCTCGCTTGCTTTATATGCAAGCTGCACAGTGACTTCTTTACAAAGACGAGCCGGTGTAACACAAGGAATGTAGTGGCTTGGCTCCGTGCCTGATGACCGGGGTTCTATTCCGTCTGCAGCTAATATTTTTTAGGAAACAGACACCTAAGCCTGTATAGTGATTACATGTTGAATGGCCGATAGAACTGAGGTTCGAATCCTGCACAGGCAAGACTATTTTTCTCATTATTAAAATTGTTCAGACCGGTTTTTATAAGTCTGATTTAATTTTCTGTCCTGAAAATTGAGCGGGCAGTTTACTCCTAAATGTTATAAAATGTCTACCATATTATGTGTTGTTCTATCAGTTCTATTCTTCGTAATAGAATATGTATTTCAAGATGAAGGGCTGTACTCATTTTGGTAAAACCTCAGTAGGTTCCTCATTTAAACTTAAAGTGAAAAACAGATGTTATATTTTATAGATACAAATCACATTTAAACTCGCCTGACAATTATTAGTCTATGCATATAATTAAAATCTCATATTTTGTCAAAAAACCGTTGAATAGTTTTGGAAATAATATTGATGAATGGATAAACGAGTGCCACACTGTGCACTCATTTAATGCAACTTACGAAAAAACGCATCGGAAAGCCGAAAACGTGAAGAAATTTTTTTTTGTATTTATGGCAGGAGTAAATCCTTAAGAGTATGCTGGCGAAATTTATTTATTTATATCAGTAAAGGTAACACAAGGTGCAGTTGTCCCTTTATTTAATTAATGAAACGCAATACAATGAAGACATAAGGGGGAGTGGAGGTACAGCTTCACCATTCTTGACCTCGGCACTAGATGGAGGTGAGTGATCAGCCTCATGCCCTGGCCGCTTTCCCGCCGTGGGAAGGGCCCCAGTTACCCATCAGATCATCAAGGTCAGTCTCGAAGGACAATGTGAGTAACCCAGATTATAAAGAGTGGTTTAACTGGAAAGGCCGTGGAATGAATCGCTTGTGGTCCAATGTAAAATACAGACACGGAATTCTCCTGGAGAGGCCGAGGAAAACAACGAAAATCTCTGTCCATATAGGCAGTGTCGCGACAGTGTTTCGAACCGGGTATGTCAGAATCGTCACAGCTTCTTCGGTTATGTCGGCACCGATAAACTCACGCGGCGGGGAAATGCTGAATTTTAGCGTAGTTTTACTGTGGACTATTCCAAATTGCACCAGAATCAGAGAAATAAAGATTTCACCTCTGCATTTATGAGCCTATAAGCTCTCTAGCGTCGCGTGGACGTAAAACTCTGTGATTAGAGTTTAATGAGAATATCAACTTCGTAATATCAGTAGTGGGAATGAAGTTCAGTTTATCTCCTGCTATAAACCTATGGTTGATAATGAGAACCTCCATAATTTATACTCTTCACTAAATATTTTAGGGGTGATCAAGTGAAGGGAGGAGGGATGGGTGGGACATATACTACACGTGGAAAAGATGAGAAATTTATTTTAATCGTAGAATGCTAAAGAAGTCACTCGGTAGACATGTGTGTTGATGGAAGGTAAAGGCAAAGTTATCCCTGCGCTTAACTAATTAAGCACTACACTATGAAGGCGTATGGGGAGCTCGGCACCAGCTGGAGGTGAGTTGTCAGTTTCACGCCCCGGCCACTTTACACCCGAGGAAAGATCCCGCGGTACCCGTTGGATAGGAGGTTGTGTGGGCCCCAGAGCCGGTCTGGATGACGTGGAGAAGTGAAAATTCCTTACCCTACCGCGACTCGAACTCCGACCTCTCGGTAGTCCAGCCAGTGGCAAGTCGCTTTACCGACTGAGCTATCCCGGCTCAGTTGATGCAAGGATAACATTAAAATACGCCAGAGATAAATGACTTTTCAGATTAATATCCTTCCTCCATATTGAGGACCAGAGGGTAAACCATGCAGGAAGCAACAATTATCAGGGCATAAGTAAGCTTCTGCTTGCTTCTAGCCGTGCTTCCTCTCCTAACCTGTATATGGAGACAGTACGTTCTTCCGAAACATTTATTATCATCTACCTAAGTAAAAACTGATATATATCGATGTTCATTAAGTGTAACAACTTAATATTTAACAAAGCCTTTACGTCTTTCGGCCAACACTACAAAGGAAACACTTTACACGTGGTTCAAAATGGATTTCTACCACTAGAATTCAACATAAATTAAAATGAATTAAACAAGACAGAAAAATCAGTACAATTAATTAAACTTTCTTATTTTATCCCTACGCGTTGGGAGCATATTTGGACAGAAGAGAGATGAAGTGGCAGGAGGATGGAGAAAACTGCACAATAAGGAGCTTCATAACTTGTACTCTTCAAGTATAATTAGAATGATCAAGTCAAGGAGAATGAGATGGGCAGGGCATGTAGCACGAATGAGGGAGACGAGGAATGCATATAGATTATTGATGGGAAAGCCAGAAGGAATGAGAACACTGGGAAGACCTAGACGTAGGTGGTGGACAATATTGAAATGGATCTTAGAGAGATAGGATGGGACGGTATGAATTGGATTGATCTGCCTCAGGATAGGGACCAGTGAACACGATAATGAAACTTCAGGTTCCATAAAATGCTGGGAAATTCTTGAGTAGCTGCAGGATTGGTGGCTCCTCAAGAATGGCTCAGCTCCATGAGTGAGTAAGTAAGTAAGTATTGCATCCCTTTACAACGACATGTTACCATACGCGTAAAGTGTTTCTTTAGTAGTGTTGGCTCTGCCTTCTGATTATGACCAATATTTACCGAAACGTGTAAAGTCTTTGTTAAATATTGTTGCCCTTGATGGATTTTGTTACTTATTAATTCGTTAGAATGTGCATCGGCTCGCCGTGTCTCTTATAAACAGACCTAACTACACGGCGTTACAAACCAGAAGGACTGTAATGTTTATTTTCACTGCTGTGAAAACCTCATACTGGAATCAGATCTTAGTTTGGGAGAAGATGAACTTGATTAAACTGGCTAGAATGGGATTCAACTCCGACCTCTTGTGATGACGTTAGTTAAATTTCGAGTTGCATAAAGGGCTTTAAATTCCATGAGAGTTTGAATGTTTCTGGGTTTCTGAAGAAGGTTTCTGCGCCGCGTAATTAGTTTAAGAAACTGCGTGTGAAGGCGGGATGAGAATTCAAGTGATATTCAAATTAATTCTCTCAATTAAATGCGCACATTTAATAAAGTTTTTTTAGCCTACTTCCTTATTTTGAACAAATAGAAGTAGACTTACGGCGTCGCCATGTTGTCTGTGTGTCTTTTATCCCATCTGTCAACTTTTGAACGCTTGACTCAGTCTTTATGAAACTTAGTTTTGTATATCATGGCACCTGAGGCCAACTCAACAGCCTACTTCATATGTTCTTCCCATCAGTTTGTGTCTCTGCATATGTTATACCCTGTCATTGCTAGGCAACGGCTAGGTAAAAAGGTGACTGCAGTAATTAATTCACATGAAACAATTTAAAATTGTTGGTCGCGTCGTTTTATATGCGGTTGAATGGTATGAAATGAAAGTAGGCCATTAATTCTTCCAAGAACGTTTTATATCAAGAGCCTTGTCTACGTGTGAAACACTGTTCAGCATTTATACAGGAAGGAAATCGGATAATCTTCCAATACTTTAGAGTTGGAATTGGTTTTCTTACCTGATATTTAAGCTTGTTATTTTGAAATTTTACAACCTTTATCCTTCTGTGTGTAAACATGGTTTTAAAACGCTTTTTCCTTGTAAGAGGTTTGCCCCGACTGTAGCTTGTCCTGGAATGCTTTGTATTTGACGTCACTGTATGTTCACATGCAGGATCGATAACAATGCCTTCCCGAGACTCCCACGAAAATACAGATGGATGTACGGCTTAAGATGACAGTTATCTAAGGGGAAAAATACTCGTATAAAGCCTGTTGAAGTTTCAACAAACAAGCAAACAAGAAAAATATTAAAAAAACTTCCGTCAAGAATCTCTAACCTCAATAAGTAGAAAAGTTCTGGAAATGCAGCTACATTTTTACTGAGATAGTAAACCCCATGAAATAACAATATGGACTAAAGGGTGCTGCTACATAGAGGATTTATTTTGCGAGACAGGTACTACCAACCCACGTGTACCTTCCACTGTCGTCATGTTTGTCATACTTTATTTGCAACTTTTCAATAGCATAACAACAGAAGAGGAAGCATTAACCCTTTCATAAAATTTACTAACATGAAGTGCAATGAAATTTCAGCCGGAAGTTTTTTCATTATCATAATTTGTGTCATTTTACGTTGTTCACTGTGGTTCACTCTTAGACTCATAGAAAACATGAATTAATTGGGTATTCGCCCTTGAATATTTATGGAAAGAGGGTTAAGTTTATAATAATACGTCTTTCAGCACCATCTGTTTTCGGACTCTGTAGCCAGGGTAAATGGAACAGTGAAGTGGCTCCATCATCAGCGTTCTCGCGAACTATTTACAAACTGACGCGGAGCGGATTTTCATTATTTTTCTGTGCGAAGAAGGATATGAATTATTGCTTCTGTAGACTGACCTTCAACTGATGTAAGTTCTCAGTATTTTATTTGCTTAATGACTTCCAGTTATCTTCATAGACATCTGTTTGGGATGAACAATAAGAGAAACAGAACTACATTGTAGCCAAATGCTTACGAAAATTCAGTTCCCTTCTGATGTGTTATGTATTTTATCATGGGTTTGGAAGGATTGGCCGGTCACGGTAGCATAGCTGTCTGAGGCATGTACTCTCTTCGCTCGCTCGGAAACCGGGATCGTGTGTTCGAATCCCACACAAGGCATGGATGTGTGGTATGTATATGTATTTATTCTGTTTGTGTTCTGTGTTTAGGTAGAGGCCTTGCGAAGAGCTGATCACTCGTCCAAGGAGTCCTACCGTCAGTAAAATGATGAAAATGAAAAAAAAAACCTCAACACCGTAACGGTGTAAGGAGAACGGATTAAGTAAAGTAAGTTTGAAGGATTGTATGACTGCAGTGCACATCTATCAACACTGCTATTGTACTGTAACTGAATTCACCATAATTACCATTTAGAATTCAAGCAATATGAATTAGTAAAGAGTGGTTGATTTGTATGATATTTCTAATCCTGAGAGAAGTTTCCCACTTTGTAAGGTGGATGGATCAGCATTCCAAAATCATAAAAACGCAAAGTATTCATCCTCCCCTTGGACTGATTACCTGGAGAGTTATGCTAGCGGAAGCAAAATTTCCTGGTAGTTTCACCCAAGGCAGATAGATCAGAAGGTAGGGGCTAGATGAAAGGTAGCCTCTGGGCTTTCGGTTTGGGGAATTAGGCGTCGGATTTCAATGTATAATCAGATAACAGTAAAGAATTAATCGACTCGAATCATGACTTCGTGTATCTCGGGGCCATAACACACGTTATCTCAGTCTATAACACTTATGACATATTCGGGAGGTTGGTCTTTCGAATGTCGACTGAGATAAATCGTGGTCTTCCTCAGAAATAAGCATGACTCTTTCCTTCCAGGTCCTTTCCACTTCATCCTTGATTAATCATCCTAACTGTCTTACTTATTTACTTAATCCGTTCCTCTTATACCTTACGGTATCGAGGTTCTTTTTTATTTTGATCATTTTACAGACGGTAGGTCTCCTTGGATGAGTGATCAGCTTGTTACAAGGCCTCTACCTATACACAAGACAACACAAACACAGAATAAACACATAGACGTACCAAACATCCATGCCTTATGTGGGACTCGAAAGCGAGCGAAGACAGTACATGCCTTAAGGTGCGTCCACATTACTCGTGCTCGTGCTCACCAGGCTTGTGCTCGTCGGGAGACTCGTCTGGCTTTTACTTGTGCTCGTAAATCTTCGTCCACACTACTTCAGTTGCTCGCCAGGCTTCGGCGCGTGAGGATCCGTATATTTACTCGTAGTGTGTATAGGCTCTAGTCGTATTTTAATTCATTGGCTAGTTTTCAAATTAAAAATTTAGAATTTGCTTGTCTCGTGACTTGTCATAAAGTTCACATTACTCGCGAGCATAGCGAGTCACACGAGCACGAGCACGAGTAATGTGGACGCGCCTTTAGACCGCCCGGCTACCGTGAACTGTTCATGAACTAATAAAGGAAAGAAATAAGGCGAAATGTTTTGTGAACATTTTAATGAATATTTGGGTTCTATAAGAGACACTAATTCCTTGAATAGCTCAGCGACCGTTATTAATAAGAACGTGGGGGTTAAATTACACAAGACAGCTTGCAGCACGCCGGATACTGCAGCCGGGAATGTCCGAATACAAATCAAAGGACATGTATCCCATACGTACTTCATACGTTGATTTTAGCAATGGAACGTAAATGTTTTCATATTGCGAAAGGAATTGCTATGTATTTGTAATTTACATGATGCTAGGGTTTAAATTCGGATTTAAAGTTATAATAATTGACGAAGTTCATGTGACGTTTAGCAGTTCACAGCCAGCTTTACCTTTATTGTTTATAAATTTTAATCTTGCATGCGAAGTGCATAAACCCCTGGGATGAATTATTACCCGATGATAGATGAATACATAAGGAGCCATAATGTACACTTTGCAACATTCGGATAGAAAACCGAGCAGGTTAACGTGGTGGTAACTATCTAGACTGGGCCGCGCCATAGCTCAAACGATTAGTCGCTGGCTTCCCATCGCGGCGGCCCGGGTTCGATCCCGGTTCTGGTCAAGTGGGATTTGTGGTGGACAAAGTGGCGCTGGGGCGGGTTTTCTCCGAGTACTTCGGTTTCCCCTGCCAATCATCTTTCCACCAATTTCTCCACAATCATCCTCACCTATCATCTGGGGCTGGTACAATAGGCCAGAAGTGGCCGCAGTACAAAGGAATTAGTACCACCCCACTAGCAATAAAAGAAACTATCTAGACTTGAATTCCGGGAGTTCTCGGTTCGAATCTCTACCGGAACACCCGGTATCCTGACTTGAGATTTTCAATGGTAATGTTCAGAGTCTGGGGCACGCCGTATCGTAGTTGGTTGAAGCACAATGCTACAAGCCGGAAGGTCGCGGGATCGAAGCCCGATGAGGTGGATTTTTTAAATTTACCTAATCCTTCCAGCCACACTGTGGTCCTGGGGGTCGACTCAGCCTCTGACAGCAATGAGTACCAGGAATCTTCCTAGGAGGTAAAAGTGGGCCGGCGCGTAAGCCTGACAACCTCACCGCCATCTATGAGCCGATTGTCTATAAAACGTGGGAACCTCAACATCTCACACCCCTATGGTCCTTCACGGCCTGTTACAGGGATACCTTTACTGTTCTTCAGAGTCTTTAAGGAAATGTCGAGGTAATATATCGATTAGCCTGAAATCGATTATTTCTCAATTCTCTCCAATACATTATTCATCACTGATCATATCATTCGATGCCATATTGTCCAGAACACTCAGCAGCCATAGACGAATGAGAAAGCCATATGTCGTTGTTTCTGTATGTGTATATGTGTGTGTGTATGAGAAAATAATTATCAGCTGAGTTTAATGCCCTCCAGCCCAGTGGTTACCATATGTATAATCCGCTTTAAAACACAAAATATCTGAATTTTCCCACGGAGTCTCTTCGTGGATTTCATACGATTCTCACAATAAACAGCGTATATTTATGTAAAGAACATTAATGGATTGGGCTTTATGGTGGAAAAGGATTGTGTTTTCTGTGAAATAACTGATTTTTTAAAAATAGTTACGTAACATTCTGTATGAGTACAAGAGGGAAATGATTCAATGGAAATTTTCCTTCATGTACCATTTCGCGAGTGAAATGTATGTCTCTGTGAAAGAAGATATAGTAAAATTTTGCCCCGACAGAGCGCAGCACTCCTTTGTTGCAAGTAGTACTAGTTCTCCCAGTAGGTGTATCTGCCGGCAAGAGTCTCTCTTTCGTCAGCTGTCGTCATTTTAATGAAATTTATAATTCATAAGGGCTTCTTAAAACTAGAATTTTGTATTTTTATTTTCAATGCTGGGTATTATGACTGGACTGTGAATACTCGAAGTGGAGCGTCCAATAAAGAGCAACCTCTCATTCCGTAAGAATAGAAGAACTGTTCATTCAGAACCAGATTGTTAGGTGTATCTGTTGATCCGTTCCATGATTCAATCCAGGGCTTCAGTGTTACGAAAAAGTTGATTCCGAAAACATATTTTTTTCAGAGCGTCTCATTTTAAAAAAGACAATTTAGAGCAGTATGAAGACAATACTGAAAACACTCTCGGAAAGTAATTTCCATAAATATTGTGGCATGTAGACCCATTGCTAGGCAACGGCCGTGAAATAGGCGCTATACAACAGTCGTTGCTTGGCAGAGGCTTTCAACGGCGGACATTACCCTTCCTCTGTGTTCCCGAACTGTCCTTTGCCTCAGCTATCAGCTTCTCACAGCAACAGATCACAGCGACAGAACCACAGCAGTTCTCTAACTATCTCACCAACCAACTCTTCACTAACTGACTGACTCCTTACTTGTCCTGCTTATATTATCTCAGCAGGGATCGCACATAAAACACAGTCCCTCTGTTGCTGTGCCATTTTTCCTTTGTGTCTGTTGGTGTTCCCACGTGATTGCTACTAAGGCATTGCCTAGCAGCGGCCTTTTATTTGAGGTGCAGTTACTTAGCGACGACTGTTGTATAGTTGCTTATTTCGTGGCCGTTGCTTAGCAGTGAGTCTACATGCCACAATATATTATCGAAAATATAAATTATTTATGTCCTGAATACCCAACGAAGATCAATAAAAAATAGCCTGAAACCTAAGCTTGTAAGAATATTTTCTGGCTGTTCTGGGGGCCCGTTTTGAAGAAACTCCTGGTGTTGCTCATACCCTTTTATAAGTCAGTATTCTATCGAAAGTTGTCAGTGCGAATAGAAATGACAGGTTAATTTAGAACCTAGAACATGGACATGTATTATCACAAGAGGAGTTGGCGTTTTCGAAGTTCACCTATTCCTATATAGAACGCTGTCACGAAATGATATATAGCGAAGTGTACAACATACGAATTCCTTGCGTCTTCTTAACAAAAACTCGTACATAATAGTGACACAACACATATAGGCCTCCTTAATTTATTATAGGATCTAGGATACGTCATCGTCCAGTAGTGACGTGGTTCTCACGTCACAGTAACAAGTTAGAAGGGTCGGTTTTCAACGCAATTCCGGCATCCATGCACCGGTAAAGTTGGTTACGAGCATCAAGCCATGGAGACACATGGGGAATGGAGCTTTAGCTTCATGGATATTTAATCCGAGCACTAGATGGTAGTTGGTGTAGCGACTGGCTACGGGCTGAACGACTGAGGGGTTGGAGTTTGAGCCCCAGTAGGGTCAAGAATTTTCTCCACGTCTGGGGCCCACCCAACCTCCTATCCAGTAGGTGCCGGAGGCTCCTTCCCCGGGGGTAAAGCAGCCGGGGCATTTGACGGTGACCATTCACCTCCAACTAGTGCCGAAGCCAAGAAAAAGCGATTCTATATATCCACTCCCCCATACGTCTTCATAGCGTAATGCGTAATTAGTTAAGCACAGGAACAGTTTACTAGATGTAGTACTAAGTCATCTTCATGCCCTGGCAGCTATACCTTCGCGAAAAGAACCACTGGTACTCATTTGAAGAAGATTTTGGTTGCGCCCCGGGGCCTGGAAGCTGTGGTGAAGAGGAAATTATTTTGTCTTCTCTTGGAATGGAACCCTGACTTCTCGGTCGTGTAGCCCGTAGCCCAGTTGCTGTACCTACCGATAGTTTTTCAGTTGCGGAATACGAATTTAAAAATGTAGGTCACAGAATGGTATATGTGTCCCGGAGTTAGTGGTGTGTGGACAGGGCACGGCTCGATGTTGGGTACAAGATTGAACGTGTCTTGTTATTGATTCAGTCGCCTCTGCCAAAAAATGCGGGGCAGTCAAACGTTCGTTGGGTCCATTGTTTCGAAATGGCGAGGTCAAATTGATGGATTTACTCGTTTTTGAGGCTACTTTATCATGGAAACAGAAAAATTACGATTGTGGAAACAAAATTAGAGCAACTCTTTCAGATTCTCTCAGTATGGTTATTGTAAATGAGAGCAACGAACGTCTGTTCCTTACAGCGTGTTTCAGAAAGTACAGAATGATTCATAATTTTGTATACGATCACTCTAAAATGGGTAAAGATAAAGTTGGCCGAGTGTTTAATTAATTAAGCGCTATGCCATGAAGACGTGGGAGGGTGGATGTATAGCCTTCCCATTCTTCGTATGGGCTTTAAATTATCATTGCCTTTAGTATTGTACCTAGTTAAAGGTCAGAATGATTTAGAAAATGGAAATTGTAATTTAGTTTTCTGTAATACCCATTATGTAAAATTCGCTTAGTTGGGGGTGGAGCCCAACTGAGTCCACTCGACACGGCGGCCACTGATTGGCCTATTGTAGCCTGCCCCGGGTGATTATGATGATGGAGAAATTGGTGGAATGAAGACTGGCAGGGGAAACAGAAGTACTCGGAGAAAATCCGCCCCAGCGCCGTTTTGTCCACCACAAATCCCACTTGGCCAGACCCGGGATCGAACCCGGGCTGCCGCGGTGGGAAGCCAGCGACTAACCGCTTGAGCTATGACGTGGCCTTACCCCTTATGTAAGTCTAAGGGATAATTTCTCTAGAATGTAGACATTCTGTAAGAAGTATACACGTATATACTTTAGTTGTCAGCAGAATAGCAAAATCTAAGATTCAAAAGTTTAATATATTTTTATAGCTACCCAATAAATCCCCGCCAGAAGATTGCGGGGTGTCGTATCCACAACCATTTCGAAATATCAACAATCCTTTCAAGAACCCTACGTTACAGTGGGCCTATCGGTTTCGTATTCGGCTGTCATTTCCCCTTCAAGAAGTGTGTCAACCAGAGTTATTAAACCCTGGAGCTGAAGTAGAACTGACATGGCCTTCCACATTTCCGACTCTCTCTCTCTCTCTTTCTCTCTGTGAGTGAGGTTTTGACACACACGAGGTTTCTCTCTCTCCTTTTTATAACGTTGCAAAATTCACTAGAGTGGCGAAATAAATCCACAACCTAGAGCCAAATTGATATGACAGCTTCCGCTGTTTGGTTTAGGTCGATAGGAGACGATGAAAAGTGTTGAGTCCGCAGTTTTCTATACCTCTGAAACAAATCTATCTGCCCTAAATTTTCTCCAGAAGACAACCACTGGACAATGAATGAAGAGGAGTGGAGGTTATTGTTTAGTCTTTGGTCCTTGGCTTCAATTCCCAAAGTATAATAACATATGAAATAAATTAATAACATTTAATTGCTGCCGCATAAATAAAGAAAAATATAAAGTCGTCCCTGTGCTTAATTAATTAAGCACCACGCTATGAAGACGTATGGGGGAGTGGAGGTATAGCTCCACCATTCTTTACTTCGGTACTAGAGGGAGGGGATTTGTTGAGGATCGTGGTCTCCGCGCGACGCGGTAGCACGCGTTGCCAGCGTTGACGTAACGGCAGAGCAGCTGTGTTAGGCAACCATTGCCGAGATGACGTAACAGGGGACACCTCGGTTACTGCGCGGCAACAGAGGAGGATATAAGAGGCCGGTAGAGCGGTGTGAGAGATAGTCTTGGTAGAGTGTGTGCACAGTGTGCCGAGAAAAAGAGCAGCCAAGAGGAGTGAGTGTGTGTGCGTGGTGCCGGGAGTGAGAGTGTAGATTGTGAAGCCAGACAGAAGACAGCACGGAGAGTTCGACTGTTCTACAGTATAGTGAGAGTTGATAATACGAAGGAGCGACTGTGAAAGGACTAGTTCAACATTTTGTGTTATAGTTACGTTGAATTGTAGTTACGGCATAGCGTAATAAAGTGACGTTACGAGAATACACTCCTCGAGGTCTTGTTCACGACAGGAGTCGCTTTACCTCCCGGGAAGCAACCGGTGACGATTTTACAGGAGTCTGCATGGGCGCAGAGCCGGGCGGACGTAAGGGAGAAGGCAAAAATCTTGCAGCTGTTAGGAATCAAACACGGTTGTCCAGTCTGTAGCCCGTCGCTATAACAACTGACGATCTTAAGAACTAGATTTCAGTGTCTAGATAGAGAGGTAGAGTATTCTCTTGGGCTCCGTGTCCACATTCACCTTGAAGTACGTCGAGCTCCCGTCCAATGATAACGAAGTTGTAGAAAGGCCGGAGCATGGATCTGGCAACTTATTTACTCATAGGATCAGAGTGCCGATATTTGTTATAAGCAGGACAAGTCTACAGTTTAGTTTTGAGACGGTCGCCATTAAGTATGGAACTGAACACGGAAGTTCAAGTATCTACGGCGTTAGGAGCCGTTACCAGACAACGACATGTGAAGCGATAGCAGACTAAGAAGACTTAGTACGTGTTGTAGTGAACTTCTGAGTATGTGAAGTAGCGATAGCGCTATAGTTACTTGTAGTATCCATTAAATTCAATTACCAATCCAAATCCCGTCTATAGTCACGTGAGAATATGCTCAGCAAAATTAGGAGCGCAGTAAAAATTGTTGCATGTTCCTATATAAGAAACATCAATGAATACCTATTTGCCGTTTTGTACAAATTTTGGAGGACAACTATTTGTAGTACATTTATTACTTGACATATTTTTTTTTTAATTCAGTCATTGAAATTTTAAAATCCATTAGAGTGACTGAATTATTATAGGCGGCGCCATAGCTCAAGCGGTTAGTCGCTGGCTTCCCATCGCGGCGGCCCAGTTCGATCCCGGGTCTGGTCAAGTGGGATTTGTGGTCGACAAAGTGGCGCTGAAGCAGGTTTTCTCCGAATATTTCGGTTTCCCCTGCCAATCTTCATTCCACCAATTCCTCCACAATCACCCTCACCTATCATATGGGGCTGGTACAATAGGCCAGAAGTGGCCGCAGTACAAGAGACTTAGTCCCACCCCACTAGCAATAAAGAACTGAATAATTAGAATGATCAAGTCAAGGAGAATGAGGTGGGTAGGGCATGTAGCATGAATGGGCGAGTAGAGGAATGCATATATGATATTGGTGGGAAGCTAGAAGGAAAGAGACCACTGGGAAGACCAAGACGTAGGTGGGTGAACAATATTATTATGGATGTTAGAGAGATAGGATGGGGTGGTATGGATTGGATTGATCTGGCTCAGGATAGAGACCAATGGAGGCCTCTTGTGAACACGGTAATGAACCTTCGGGGTTCTTAAAATGCTGGGAAATTCTTGAGTAGCTGCAGAATTGGCTGCTCCTCCAGAAGGGGTCAGCTCCATGAGTAAGTAAGTAAGTAACTGGAATAACTGGACGTAAAATTACTTTTCGTTATATAAAGCACTTAGGTTACGAAATTGTTTGATCTTTACGAAAGTCATTGCAAATTATCGTGTACATTTTCTGCTAGAACTATTTTACGTACGAAATATTGTTGTTATGTAACTCATTATATCAAAATCGATTTCCCTGCATTGGACGGAAACTTACGTAATGATATGATGATATATAAATTCTCAAGTTTTCTTCATTATTTTTACTTTTATTTTTCTCAATGGCTTTTCTACCAAATTTCTCTTTCCGCTTTTATGTAAATAAATTAAGCATATGCATAACGTTATTAATTTTCAGCATAATGTAGTTGAATTAGCGATCCAGAAAATAAAATATATTTATATCAAACCTACTGACTGGCGTCTGCTTATCACTCACATCACAATGCGGTGAAATATCAATGATTCGGTGCCATAATAGCTCATAACATCATAACAACCTGTGGATCTTATGATGTAACACATAGCTTTTACTATGGTTGGAATTTCATGTGGCATAAATCTTTTATTCTAAAATCTGTAATCTAGATTGAATGAACGCCGCTTTCGAGTGGGTAGCGCCCCTGTTCCGAATTCGGAAAGTCCATGGTTAGCCTGACATGTTTTCTGTGATTTTCCTCTGTACTTCCAGGGACATGTAGTATTTCATCAAGCTGGACCACGAATTTTTGCATGTTCATACAATTCATCATTCATTGATCATCGTGTCATGGGACACTAAATAACCTGAGCTACTGAAAGCGTCGTTAAATGAACCATAACTAAATAGTACCATGAATCTTGGCCCTTGCACCGCGACCACAGTGGTCTCTTGTGCCTTGATACTACCATACATTAGAATATTACGTCCGCTGGAATTAGATGTTCACACATACTGCAGGCTACTTATTATGAATTATTGCATGAAGTGCGTGAAATTAAACGCTTAATATGAAGTACAGTGAATTCGAACCACAAGCTTAATTTCAGAATATGTTTAACAGATGTTATTGACACGTCCACTTTAATATTATCCTACTAACTACGCCCACATGTCCGAAGAAGTCTCCCATAGATTATGTCTCAACACCAAATATATACCTGTGTTTGACTCTAAAAAACAAATTACTCGTGCTAAGAGGATATGCTCCATAGTATCCAATTGTCAGGGGCGCCGTAAAATAAGTCCCTTGAGGCCGCAGTACAAAGAGGTTTTCTTACGTAACCATAATAATAATAATAATAATAATAATAATAATAATAATAATTCAGTTGTTTATTTATTTTTGTGCTAACGTCCAGCGGCCAATTACAAATTGAGCATGAGTAGAAAAGGAAAGGGGAAAACAAATAAAAAATAAAAAATATAATAATAATAATAATAATAATAATAATAATAATAATACAAATAACTACAGTGACTTACTGGTCGCAATTTGTAACTAGTGGCAAGTACTGTCTTCGCTCGCTTGGTAACCGGGATCGTGGGTTCGAATCCCACTCAGAGCTTGGATGTTTAGTTTGTGTGTGTGCGTTTTCTGTGTTTGTGTACAGGTAGAGGCCTTGCGACGAGCTGCTCACCCGCCCAAGGAGTTCTACCGAATGTGTAAGATCTAGAAAAACCAAAGTGAACGGAGAAGTTCATGGAGGTAGGCCTAGGCCCACTGGGGCTGTAGTGCGAAGGAAAAATATCGTAACTAGTGCAGATTTATCAAATTAATGAACATATATTTGTTTTAAAATAATGTGATATTTTCTCGAAAAATATCTGTTACGTATTATGTTAAACAGAGAGGGTGTTGTAAGGATCTGAGTGTGACTCAGCTGACTCCGTTTAAAATGCAGGGTCAATATAGAACCTTCGTCTTCCATAAAAGACTGGCAATTTCTTGACCCTCTGGTGACTATCAGCTTCTTAAGAAGGACACGTCTCTGTGGAATTAATTCTGTCATCTCTGTAATCCTTTACGATTTTATCTCAAAGACGCTCACTAAATCGTTCGTCGGAGATTGTACCATTCAGATCTGCAGTACTCCCTACTTCAGGGTCCCAAGTCACTTTGACAGTGATATAAAACTTCGGTCTCTATGGTAATTCCATCTCCCACAATTCCATGCAGAACCCAGAGACTGAAGAAAGCATTTATCGGTCTTATAAGCAAACCGCCACAGCCGTCTTCCACCTAATTAACTCAACCACTTCAATTAGTTAATTAATGGAATAGAGGTAGAAGAAGATGGGTAACCATGGAGGGGATGGGAAGATCGGATTCATTCTTCTAGCAGAAATCTGAAGAGTGGGAGGTAGGAGTGGCTATACTTGGTGATGTGTTTGGAGATGAGAAATCAAGAAGAATACAAGTGCATTACCACCAGCAAACATCTTGTACCAGCAGCTCTGATCTTAATTAAATGGTGGAAACTTAAGAATTTCCAACCTAGTCCTTCTCCTGCTGTCTCCATTTACTTCGTCCAGAACTTTTCATTTTCTTTTCTTTTTTTGTTTTATGGGGGATGAGAAAAAAGAGGAATATTATCAGTCAAGTTTTACATTTTCGAACTTTTCCCCCTTATTCGCCTTAACTGGAGTAACGAAATGTGAAGGGGGGAAAGATTTAAGAAAAAGTGTGACATTAATTTATTTGTGAAGAAGTTTTCTTCTGGAAATATTAGAATGTACAAGAAAAATATTAATCAAAATTCTGCGTTAGAAATTACAGCCAGGTGGTTACGACTTAAAGGAAAAACTGAAGGTTAGGACTGCTGCTGAGACAGCATACTCGTGACTGTAGTGTCCAAAGAAACTGATGTTGAAACCACTGAGAACAATGCCCAAAACGATGCCCTAAGTTAAATTAAAGCCATCTTGCATTTTCTCTTAAACCAAGAATTATGGTACCCACAAACACAATTTCCTTGTCTCGTAGTTCTGTCTCAAAGAATTAGGATGTAGTACTTTCGGAAAACATTGAAAACATCTCCAACTGAAACATATAACGGCCTCACTAGTGTATATAATGTGATCCGGGGTCCTTATTGCAATAGTTGTCAGGGGAAAGCTGGGAGTGGGACCGAGTTGTTGAAAGGAAGGAAGAGAGTGGCTGAATAGGAAGGAGTCTGTAGAAGACTATCGAGAGGGAACAAACCGCAGTACAGAAATTCCTGCAGCAGTGATGGTCAGCAAAATTTCATGGCTTTGGTCCAAGAACTTTTTAACAACTTTGTCCTAAACTCTTCCTACCCACACCCAAATACTCTGTCTCCCTCTGTCACACAAAAAGACACAAAACACCCACAAAGGAGCACTAGTACATACAAAACACACATTAACACTAACATAAACACACACAAACGCAAAATAGCACACGTACATACATACACAAACACAAAATACACAATAACACACACTAAAGCAAACACATACACACAAACACAAACATGATCAAACAAACAAACAAACAAACAAACAAACGCTCACACATATACATAAACACGTGCACAAACATAATCACATACAAACACACAGACAAACTGACGATAAAAGTCATACGAATAAACGCACACACAAACACACACACATATATATGATAGACTTGAAAGGATTCTGACGATGGTGTATACTGGCTGTTCGAATCCGTGAACACAAGCACAATCTTAAGCAGGGTCTTCTAGAGAAATCCAGGTTGGCTCAGCATGCATATGAAGAAGGTCACAGGGTAAGATGGGATGAAGCTAGGATCTTGGAGATTGAAAGCAACAGCGGATACAGGAAATACAAAGAATCAGCTCATATGGCATGTTCATCCAATCCGATCAGCCAACCCAGTTTGGATATTTCTCCTATATGGATCCCCCTCATCAATGAAGAGGTTAACAAACCAAAAAATGTAATTTCATGAATATTGGTGGTTCCACTACTACTGCAAGTTTTCGTCCGGGGATTAGTCTGATTCCCGGAAGTCACCATGGTGGCACGATTCTTTATCCATGCAGATCAGGCATGCTTTATCCAGTTTTTACTTCGTTTTTAACTGAATTCCTGGAATATAACCCATACTTCTGTTTCTTTACATTGTTGACAAGTGCATGTTTGGCACAAATTTTCTATCATGTTTTTACTGCGAT
>NW_019745080.1:1896229-1970329 GCF_002891405.2 Cryptotermes secundus
ATATATATATATGTGTGTTTGTGTGTGTGTGTAAATATTTGTATGTGCTGATGTGTGTTTTTAAGGTGTTTGTATTTTGGTGTGTGCGTTTATTCGTATGACTTATCGTCAGAACGTTTTCATATATATATATATATATATGAAAACGTTCATGTTTGAGTATCAGGAAGTCTCTCCAGCCAGAGTCCCCACTTCACACCCCCTTTACTTCAACCCTAGCGTCTTCAGCGTCATCACATCCCCATTCGATATAACCCTAGCAACTGTTTCACTTCGTGCCGATGGAATTCAAATCAAATATCCGTGTTTCTAACGCACAGTGCTGGCACCCCGCTCTGGAAACCTAAGGAACGCAAAGAGAATCGATAGAAAGATACGGCGTAATGTAACAAAACGGACATTATATTTCCAGCCTAAACTTCTAAGCGTTTATTACACTTTTTAAAGTATACAAGTACTTCAGTTTATGTTATATGATCCCGTGTAAGTACCTCACAAAAGTCCAGTTATACTGTAAGATGGTTGGTGGTGAATGGCGTTTAACATGTCTATAAGCTTCATGAAAGCATGGCGTTGTGGCAGGTTTCTTGTGTGTACCCATTCTGACGAGAGCCTTTGTGTAACATCCTGACACACTGTTTAACCTCTTGTCCGAATTAACTTGCTTGCACATAAGAAAATGCATACATAAAGCCATTAGCAAAATGACAATCCATCATGTTGAAGCAATGTAACAGAATATTGTATGGGCTGAACATACATATCAGGTTCGTATCCAGCTGACTTAACGAAGCAACCGACGGACCATGAAGTAGAGTTCTTTTTCTTACGTCTGGGTTCTTTTACGACGCAGTTAGTCTACATGGTTTTCGAATGGTAGTATAATTGATGATTGATGAATTCGGAAGCATTTGGAAAAAAGTGGTCGTGGACTCTTTGAAATACTATGTCGGCATTTATCTGGAAGGAAGCAGAAAAGATGGATAAAACCTAAGTAAAAGAACTTCACAATGAATTAAATAAATAGTACTCATTAAGGAATTCGTTCGCTTCTTTTTACCTGGTTCTCCATTTTAGTTTGGAAATGAGCCCCTGAATTTCATATTCATCATTTAAAAGCATTTTTAATGCATTTATAGCATTTAAATATATAAATGAACGTAAATATATTGAGTATTAATAGGAAATTTAAATGAAAATGCATTTCTAATGTATCAATTAAAGTTACTGGAAGGGATATATTTCTATAGAAATTAATTTTAAGAACACAGACTGATTTAGCTTCTAATTTAAAATCGTCAGCGTTGTACTTAATTAAACACCATGCCTTGGAAACATATTAAGGGATGGAGGTATAACGCCACGAATTCGTGAACTCGCCAATAAATTTTGGAAAATAGCGTGTTTCAAGCCCCCTGCCACCTCATCCCTAGGAGAATGGTTCTTAACGCAAGCTGCAGGCGGGATGGACCCCAGAACCGATTTCGATGAAGGTTTTTAATGGACCTTATAGTGGACCTTTATCAATTCTCTACATGCCAGCAAGACTGCCTACCCCAGAACATGGTCTTTTACATGTAAATGTGAAATAAAATTGTTACTTTGCCTAATTAAGTACCAAGCTATGGAGACTTATGGTGGAATGTTGGTATAGTTCCGCCATTTTGACCTCGACACTAGATGGAATTGAGTGGTCAGATTCACTCTCCAGCCCCTTCACCCCGAGGAAAGAGCGCTCGATACCCATGCCCCCGGTATCAATTGGATATGAGCCTGGGTGGGCCCCAGGGCCGATATGGACGCTGTGGTGTAGAGAATTTTTTTTGCACCTTCTGAAAATCGAGCCCCGGCCGTCAAGGTCTTATATACACGTACATATAACGGATGTCCCAGGAGGAAATGTCAGTATTCTCGGAGGTCACAGTATGGTCATCGAAGCAAGAAACTACATATACATGTTTCCTATTCCGAACGATTTCCGAGGTAGAGCTGTTTCACTGTTCAGTACATTACAGACTGTACAGACGAGCAGCACGCCATGTCCTCACACGAATTGCAAAGTGCGTTGATGTTAACGGTGAAATTTTCGAAAATGTATTATAATAGATAAACTGTTCCAACTTTGTCACTTGAAGAATAAACACCGGTATTAGAGAGAGTATGTATTATCTCTCCTATCAACAGTTTTGGAACTGTACAGTGAAATACCTCTATCTCGGAAACCGTTCGGAATAGGACGCATGTATATATAGACTTTTTTGCTTAGAATGACCGACACTATGACCTCTCAGAATATTGACCTTTCCTCCTGGGACATCCTATATATGTATATGTATATAAGAGAGTATAAGAGTGAGATGAAAGATTCTGAATCTTCAGTTACCATAGCAACTGAATATTGGACGTTAACACGTTTCATGAGCGTAAGTTGTGTTTTAGATCACAGATGATTGAGAAATATTTCTTGCATGTATCGTGTCTATTTTGTGAGCACTGATAATATTTTCATGCGGATATGTGAAGTGTATTATCCTATATGAAGGAAACGGTTTCTATTGACTGTGAGTGTTATTCGTGGGAGATGGCGTGTTATGTCGGCCTCGACGTATCATTTCATAACGTGTAAGACTGGAAAGATGTGCGGGAGGAGGCAGGGGAAGTCAGTAGCACGAAAACTTATACATAACAAATTATGAGGCTTCATATTGAGTTCTCAAGGGTTGTTACGCTAGTTTTATAAATTAACTAAGTGAACCGTTGTCTAATTTCAACATGAATGTGGTAACAGAGAGAGAGAGAGAGTTCAGGATAACACAGAGAAATAGAAGTCTGTTGAGACCGGCCAGAGATCTCTTTCGGAGCTACTGAATGATCAGATCAGAGATTGGAGTTTAAGATCGAAGAGTGATGGCAAATCCGGACGAGCCATATCCCATCTACTTCTCATTCTGGAGCTGTCGCTAGGCTCGATTGATGGCCGGGTACCCTTATAACAAGCTGTATAAGCCACAGCTGAGTGACTCGCATCCACCCATACTCCTTTCACGTGCCGTGGGCTTTTGCTGAACCGAGGACGATCGAACTATCAATCCAGTGGCGTAGTCAATGGGCTTGAGCACTGAAATCAAATCGAGTCTAGCGGACCGAGATGCTTCATATAATTTGCTGTACTTGTTTCTTATTGGTTGCTTTATTAGTTTTTGCTTTTATACCCTGAAGACGGAGGCAGTACACTCGACGGTACATATACTAAAATTGAAACGATACAGAGAAGATTAGTATGGCCGCTGCGCAAGGATGACACGCAAAATCATGAAGCGTTCCTCATTTTTATAAATTTATTTAAAAAGGGAAAAGAATATATATATATGAACAAAATATTAATAGTATAGTATTATTAGAGTTAAGAGAGATGCTGTTAGGGAATAAATCACTGTTCGTTTTGAGACCCATACAAATATATACTCACTGGGCAGGATGCAGAGTTTTAGGGCGTTAAAGCAAGTGGTACATATTATCACGTATTAGAGTGTAACTGTAGACGGGGTTCGGATTGGTGATTTGACTTATTGACCACTTATACCCTCACTTATAAGTACAAATAATTACATCGCCACCGCTAATAATCACAATTCACAAACCATCACAGCACCCGCTAAGCCTTTTCCATTCTGCTGTCACCAACCGTTTCCTGGCAACGGCTTCTAACAGTGGAGATTCTTCGGCTTTACCCGTTCAACTCCTCTTTTCACAGACTCCCGTATAGAACTGACTTGGTTCAAAGTCAAAGTCACATTGCGACTGACGGTCCATCAGTCAGTAAGTCTTGGTGTCGAGCCCTATCTGGGGTTCATGACCAGATATTTATTATTGTTTGACAGTTGCGTCGTTGTTTTTGTAGGGCGCCCTCTCTATTGAGAGGACGGATCTATTTTGTATATGCTGCTGGTCCTTGCCAGCGCAGTCTTTCTCGGGTCCGAGTCCCTTGGGACTCGTGACCCTATTTTACTGTCTCAGATTTGAGACTTCCCTTTTCGTCACCTCATACGACTCGCGGGGTCACGGTGGAGGTATTCGACCCGCCTCCACACGGCGGTGACTCGGTTGCCCCAGAGTGTTTTCCTTATAACTCCTCAGCACCGACCCGGTAGAAACACAACATTTACAACAGTACCTCTATTGTTGCGCGTCAGTTCTTTGCTACAGGAACGTGTTTACAGATCCGTTGCCTAGAATCGTCTCTGGTATATTCACCTATCTCGAGGTCACCGCATAATAACGGCTCTACGCGCTAAATTATGATTACCACTGGGCCTAAAAACGCTAAATTAACTCCAGTAGAAATTAATATCAAGCTTGTCTCCTGAAGCTCTCAATTTGTTACTCCTTCCCCCAAATTTTGGAGGAGATATATCCCTATAAAACGTCGGGTTCTGTCCGAAACTATACGATGTTACTGCCCAGAAGAACATACTCTTCATGACCACCGTCCTGAGAAGCTCAACTCCAACATGGTAACGCGTTGTACATTTGTTTAAAGGAACGCGATCCACCACTGTGTCCAGGATATGCCCGGACATGACAAAATACCATTGTCTCTCGCAGATGTGTGTTTAGCTCATGCGTGACGCACAGGATTTTTAAATTCTTCTTGCTCGTGGGGATTACAAAATAAGCGTAGTTCTGTATTAGGGATTTCGTACTCAGGCTGATTTTTTTTTGTGTGTGGACTGGATTAAATAGGAATAAATATGGACGTCAGTCAGGCCTGTCGGGCACCCATTCAAGATTATAAAGCTTATGTGCCACTTTCATAGGATCCATCTGAAAATATTTCAGATGTTTTGTGCGACGTATTTTTTGTGTGAACAAAAGGCGTGTCCACCTGCTCAAGTTGGTTCCTCGCTCGCTGAATTTTTACCCTGAAGATGGAGGCGATACGTTCCTTCGAAACGTCGTTTGCACAAGATCCATACGGCGCCATATCCCATAAGACGGCATTCTTCAAAATGCATGTCCCCTTGTTATAAAAGAACTTATCTGTAAATCCAAATTCAAAAAGTTGCGAAATCAAATTTTTATTAATTTTACTTCTAGGCACAGAGACTTAAACTAGACGTCTCAACTCATTGTTCTTTAATTTACTTTCTTTATACAAATAAACACAAGAAATTCAGGGAAGAATTAATCGACTACTTTCCTTTGGTACGACACGGACCTCATAGAGAAAAACGAGTCCAAGAATTGTTCTACTGTTATGTGTTTATTCATTGCCTAGCAACGATGCAGGAGAAATTAGGCGCAGACACACAGACAGGTGATCTCGTAGAAATGTTGAATGTTTTTTTAGAGCAGCATTTTAAATCAGATGACTTCTTGGTTCCGGAATACTCCGAGACGCCTTAATTCGTCGACAAGAGGTCAAGTTGTGCAAAGCGTGGAAGTGATTATACATGAGAAGTAAAAATGTCTGATGGTTCTAAGTCGCACCAATTGTGTATTTCACTTTGTTGGATTATAATATTGTGACATGACGGCTGAAAGCCCGAGTAGCGGACCCAGAGCAGACCTTCATAGCTAGGCAAGGGCTCAGTGAACAGGTTCCCGCGGCAACGGATAAGCAAACAGCAATCCAGATATTGTTGGGTTTTAAGGATGGAAACAGTGTTTTCTGTTGGATCCGACCCGAGACTATACAATAAGGATCCCAGGCTAGCTGAGATATACGTAATTGAGGGAGTCTCTTGTAACTGCTGTTGTGAGAGTGAGAAGAGATGGTAAGAAAGGAATTAAGGAATTAGGCTGTGAAAAGAAGACTTAATGTGTCCTGTAGTTACAGTGAGACTGGTATAATTAGTATGTTGAAAACCGTTGCCAGGATACGACTAGTGAAGACAACGGAACGGTGGAACGGTGAACTGTAGAGTGTGTAGATCAGCGATAGCGCTGTAGTCCCGTGTAGTGTTGAATGGTGTGTATAAGTGCAATAAATCCGATAATCCAATCAATACTCCCGGGTGAGATTCGAATCGAGTACCTCCCTTATATGATCTAAAGCATTACTTCTATACCAGTCTGTTCGCTCTCTTGCATATGCTTGATTCTGTTTTTGATATGGGTATAGAATAGTTTAATTCTCTAAGGACGGTCCTTGGGAATTTCTGACTATCTGTTTATCTGTGGCTCTACTGCCCTTTGTTGGACCTCGGCCGTTTTCCAGTTTCTTACTCCAAACATACTTTGTGGGACTCCTTGGCCTGGGGATCAGCCAGTCGCCTGACCGCTACCTACACACAAAACAACACAAACACACAGACATCCATGCTTTGAGTGGGACTCGAACCCACGATCCCAGCGTTCGAGCGAGGGGAGACATTTTATGCTGTCTTAGACCGCGCGGCCACTGTGAGCGGCTTGGGAATTTCTGCATTTGTTTAAACACATGCTGAGAGAAGGCATTTACTAGTACAAGCGTTTGGGGTGACTATCAAGAACCCATGAAGAGTCTGTGGAACCCAATATCGGGATTCCACTTACTGCCGAATTCGTTCCCAGAACTTGTCGCATAACTTTCCCAGTGTTTCCATGTTAACGGCTATGCCTGCCACAACATTTCTGAATCCATACAAAGTGAAGTTCTGTATAGTCTTAGGGCGGCCGCACACCAGCTGCGTCAAGACAAGCATCAAGACATGAGACAAAAGACGCAGTCTTGCTTCGTTCGTCATTCATCAGAATGAAGCTGACGTCATGACTCAGATCGATGTGTAGCTTTTTTCATAATCTCATTCGTTTCAACTGTGCTACTTTCTTTGCGTCATATCGCAGATATCGTGTCTCGACTGTTACATGTCTTGACGTATGCTGGTGTGCGGCCTACCTTAGAGCAATTCACGTACAATAGAGCTGGCTTTAGTAAGAGACTGAGTTATGTCCCGTTTCGCTATGCCATATCCTGTCTCCTTGATCTCGTAAGGTGAGTCGCCATCATTGTTTCCATGCTTAACTTCACTCCAAATTTCGTATAATTGTAAAAAAAATTGAATAACTTTCGGGCTCTTGTTTCATAATACAGAATTACCTAGGAAATTGCCCAAATGGAAATGTTTGTGACTTGCGCATGTGTGGTGCTCGGCTGCAGCAGGGACTGTCCTGACTGACGCTTTTCATGGGTTTTCTCAGCCTCTCCAGATAAATGCCGCGATGATACTTTCGCTTAGACCACATTCGTGTCCATCTACACAGTGTTTCTAAATTACTGTCGGGGTTTCCATTGCCTATAATTTTAAAACCGGAAAGAAAATAAAACTGCTTACGGAATATGAAAGTGTAACTCAAAAATTTGTATTTTTCAACGCCGTACTCGCTGCATTGATATGTTGATTGACTTACACCTTCGTATTCCATAAGCAGTTTTATTTTGCTGTTTCCGATTTGAAAAGTATAGGCCACGGAAACGCCGGCAATAATTTAGAATCACCCTGTACATCTTTTTCAGTTCATTATTCGCCATCATCAAAAGATTTAACGCTACAGATTCTGAATTATTGATAGCAGCTTTAAATTGCAGAAGCGAACATTGCGAATACTGTCCTCTGGGTTATAACGCCTTATACATTGGTATATATTCACAGACGTTTCGAAGGTATTTAATTCTTCCATCTTCAGGGTTGAAAGGCTCTGCTTGATAGTTAATTTAGATTCTGAATATAAAGGCAATACGTTCTTCTGAAACGTAGTAAAATTCTGTTGGACTAGACAGCGTTATAGCCGCCTCTTTGAGAACCTCCGGTTCTACATATTAATTAATTAAACATAGAATTACATTATGATATAAAAGCCAGGATAGTTCAGTCGGTATAGCGACTGGGTACGGGCTGGATGTCCGAGGTCTTAGAGTTCGAGTCCCAATAAAGGTAGAATTTTTCTCCTCTCTACGCCTATCAGACCAATTCTAAGGCCACCCCTCAGATTCCAATGGATACAGGGGGCTCTTTCCCCGGGGGTAAGGCGACCAGGTCGTGAAGCTGGCCACTCATCTCATCTAATTTTGAGGTCATGAATACATGTTTCTGTATATCCATTCCTCAATATGTCTTCATGTTCTAGTGCTTAATTAGTTTAGCACAGGGAAAACTTTACCTTATATTCTGATATTCGAAATTTCTGTTAGTTGAGATCCAGAAAATTGTTGCACTGTTTAAATAGGGTAACTGCTCATTAAGAATTACCCGTATTTTGTATTGAGGACCACAGGTTTAGTACCTCACTAAAATGATACAGAATTAAGTAGGGTTTTTAGTCATGGTGAGGTCGCCACTTTATTGTGTCGTATATTTCAACCGTTCCGTCTAGTCTTTCATCCACATGTGTTCCATCACAACCCAGTTTGTTTGCACTCTTGTGAAATCACCCCTCTATTATCACAGTTACCTCACCCCTCTCTCTCCCCTCGAACCCCAATTGAAATCCAATTAAAGAATTCCAAATACGCATGCGTGGAAATTCCTTTTCATCAACGTGTATTATGTGAAGTGTGAAGCAAAGGCGACAGGCGGATGTGACAGAGTGAACATTTTATGCAGATGGTGCGTGTAATTCATCCACTGGGTGCAAAACCACTTCTAAAACTTTTGAGTCTTGAGTAACATTGAAGGATGTTTCAGTTATCTAAATTAATGTGACTAATTTCATGGAGCTGAGCTCTTCTTGAGAAGCTGATAATTGTGCAGCTAGTCGAGAACTTCCAAATATTTTATGGAAACCTGAAGGTTCGTTACCGTGTTCACAAGAGCCCTCTACTGGCCCCTACCCTGATCCAGATCAATCCAATCCGTATCACCCAATCCTATCTCGATTTTAATATTACACCCACCTACATCTTGGTCTTCCTAGCGGCCTCTTTCCGTCTAGCTTTACCACCAAAATCCTACATGCATTTGTGTGGAAAATATGCTAATGCTATGTTCATTATGATTGGTAAGTAATGGGGTATAAAATGTGCAGAGATGGGGCGAGGATGAATGCATAAATGGTTTTGGTGGGAAAGCCAGACGGAAAGAGATCATTAGGAAGGCAAACGTAGGTGGGAGTATAATATTAAGATGGATCTTAGAGAAGTAGAATGGGGTTGTGTGAATTGGATTGATGTGGCTCAGGATAGGAAACAATGGGGCGCTTTCATGCCCACGGTAATGAACTTTCGGATTTCATAATATGTTGGGAAATTCTTGAGTAGCTGAGCGACTGGCGGCTTCTCGAGAAGGACTCAGCTCCATGGAGTTAGTGAATTAGTTATGTAAATCATAATTTGAATCCTACGTCATTAACTGACGCTTTCCACGAAATCAGAAACACAAATATATTGCCGCTACACCTTAATCAATGTATATATTTGGCTGGCCGGCGTTCGATTCCCGGCAGAGGCAAGATTTTTATCTTGTCCACTGCGTTCGGACCGGCCCTGGGGTCCCACCCGGCCTCCTATCCAATGGGCACTGGGGACTCTTTCTCCCTGGGGTAAAGCGGCAGGGGCGTGAAGCTGACCACTCACCTCCGTCTAGTGCCAAGGTTAAGAATAGTGGAGCTATACCTCCATTCTCCCATTCGTATTCACTGTGAGGTGATTAATTAATTAAGCGCAGGGACAGCTTTATCTTCATCTTACAACTTGAAGACCGCGAAGTGGAGTTCGGACATCGCTTCAAGCCGCCTTAATGACAAGACAATTACCAGTTCAGCGTTCAGAATCCAAAGAAAGCCAAAATATCTGTCCCTCTATGACCGGTTCGAGAGAATGACTACTGTTAAAACCGACTTGTATATGCTGTGTGCATTACTTAAGTTTGAGTGCCAAAAGCACCGATCGGGTTGTCATGGAGGTAACGCTTTCAGACTAGTGGTTCTCAATTGCATGAGGTAAAGGTGAAAGTTGTCCATGTGTTTATTTAATGAAGCACTTTACCATGAATACATATTGAGGAGTGGAGGTATAGTCCCAGCATTCTTGACTTCGGTGCTAGATATTACTGACTTGTCAGCTTCACGCCCCGGCCGATTTATCTAAAGGGAAATATCTCCCTTCCCTATATCTATTGGATAGGAAATTTGGTTGGCCGCAGAATAGATCTGGACGTCGTGGTACAGAGAAAAACGTTGCCTCTGTCGTGGATCAAACCCCTTCCCTTAAGCCCATAGCCTGTTGTTATACTGACTGAGCTACTCCGATTTCTAAATGTTTTACATTGGTACTTCCAACAAAACCTCAGAATGTTCCGTTTTACGATAATTTAATACTTTTATAAAATATATGCCATTATTTAAAACCTTTACTCTTATATTAATTTAAATTGTTTATTTTAATCCTTGTGTGATCCCACCCAAATGAATATCCGAAGGGAACCACAAACACCAAGGCGTTGGTAACCGCTGCTCTATACACGTATTCAGGATGTTTTCAGTTCGAATCTCGATCGGGATACTGGCTATCCTAACTGGATTTTTTCATGATTTTCTTCAGTGTCTCTATTAGGCTGTTACTGCTACCTGCTAAAGCCTTTCTAATTCATCATTCATGTGTTATCACACATTCGATGCATGTAATCCAGTTAGTCATAACGTCGTGAAACAACACACAGAGCTGATGGGTAGCAACAACTTCGGAGAACTAGACATAGATGGGAGAACATTGTTAAAACTAGGCTCACCTAACTTATAAAATCCACCTATAGGCTGTTTATAGTATGTAAATTTAGGTAGGCCGCACACTGGCATGCGTCAAGACATGTAACAGTCAAGACACGATGTCTGCGACATGACGCAAAGAAAGGAGCACAGTTGAAACGAATGAGATTATGAAAACTGCCGCACACCGGTCTGAGTCATGATGCTGACGTCAGATTCATGCTGACGAATCACGAACGAAGAAAGATTGCGTCTTTTGTCTCATGTCTTGATGCTTGTCTTGACGCAGTTTGTGTGCGGCCGCCCTAAGTGTCACAAGAGGGGGACATGTCATGACAATCCGCACAACTTAGCTGTATGGAGTTAGTTTAATTATTCCTTGATTAGGCTGTCTGCACACTTGATGTTGCAGCCCATTTCATACTATGTACAGAACAAACGGACGTTTAAACACTTCATGTACCTCTCCAACACAAATTATAGAGTAAATTACTGTGTCCAATCAGACGGAAACTGAACGAGGACTCGCAAACATGGGCACTTGCGGGAGGTTGGGGGGTTGTTTGCTGCTCAGAACAGTGTCATGTGAAGTCATGCGTATCTCTGCTCCCTTAGCAAGAGAGCTTTTCATTACTGGATCCCGACAATTTTGGATTTGAGGGGAACTAAATTTCCTGTGGCAAATAGTCTCGCTTACTGATTAAATAATGATATCTGTTTTGTAGTTTAATTTACGAAGCTGTAAATATCTCAGACTATAGAGCATCGAATTGAAGGATGGTTGATGAATAATAAACAAACAAAAACAAAACAAAACAAACTCCGTGGTCTGTAGTCCGCAAAGCGAACTACACCGACCGAGCGACAGCCGCTTGTCGGCGAAGTTAGTACAAACTTTTATGGATAGAGGGTGTCACATGGTCAGCGCAACGGATCCCCACGGCCGTTAATCTCGGTTTTCTAGACCGCAGCCGCTATTTCCTTGAAATAGCCCCTCAATTATCCTCACGAGGCTGAGTGGACCCCGTTCCAGACCCACTACTCAGAAAATCTGGTAGCCCCGGGAACCGAACCCGAGACATCTGGCTCTGTAGACAGGAACTCTGATCGCTAGATCACAGAGGCGGTCTGGTTGATGAATCATGATTTGGAAGGAACCGGTAGTATCCTAACCGAGGTGCTATCTTAGCATATGCCTGAAGGGTTTCAGGAAACCACGAGGAAACTCATGTCAGATAACCTGGTGTTCCGTCCGAGATTCGACCCAACCATCTCACGAATACGATTCACAAACGTTGCTACTACATGACAATCCTCGGTCATTCATTATCAACCATTGTTTGCTACACAAATGGAAACATGTATATGATATATCATTACATAATAAGCAACTACATAGTTCTGGGCAAATGGAGCACGTGTATGAGTGGCTACAGACGGGGTTCGGTTGGTAGGTGGATTTATTGACCCCTCACAGATCGTAACTGCAAGTAACTATAGCGCTTTCACTAAATAACACATTCAGCAGTTCACTACAGGAGGTATGAAGGTTTCTCAGTCTGCTGTATCTTCGCGAATCGTTGTCTTCAACGGTGGACGTTCCCTTCCTCTGGTTTCCCGAAATCTCCCGGTACCTCAGCTACCAGCTTCACCGCAGCAGTCCTCTAACTCACTCACCAACCAGCTCGCTTCACCGCACTGCACTTACTACACTACACTACTCAACTCGGTCGGTCGGGTGACATAACCTCGGAGCGGACAAGATAGAAAACACCAATTCTAATAGTACTTCCATTGTCGCTCGCGGGCCGCTGTCTAGCAGTGGCTCCAGTACTGTTGCTCATTTACCAAACTGTTGCCTAGTAATGGCCATTTTCTCGCTTTTTTGGGGGTCGTTGCCTAGCAATGGGTCAATATCCCACAATAGTAACACCTTCCTTTACGAAACCCGAAGATTCATTCAACCTCCCGTTAGGTCCTAACCTGAACTATACTCTATTCGGATTGTTTTCGGAGTGAATATAAACAAGACATCGGTGGCAAGCGATAGCGTGTTTGTTGTTGGTTCACAAACCGTGAAACCTACTCTTCGTATAATATACTGCGCCTTTGTTCAATGCAACAGTAATAGTTAATACACAGGAGACTGAAGGGGAAGTGAGTAACATTGAATATGAGATTTGCCCTGTATGTAACAGCGCGGAAAATTGGAACCATGTACATTGACATGTGAAGGGAAAAAATTGTGGGGGGGGGGACGATATTTTGTGCAAGAAGTTTAGGCATGTCGGTGCCGAAATTGGTATAAGGAGGATAGAAGGACATAAACATAAAGAGAGAAAACAAAATAGTAAGATACGTGAGTAAGTATAAAGAGAAGCCGCGCCATAGCTCAAGCGGTTAGTCGCTGGCTTCCCACCGCGGCGGCCCGGGTTCGATCCCGGGCCTGGTCAAGTGGGATTTGTGGTGGACAAAGTGGCGCTGGGGCGGGTTTTCTCAGAATACTTCGGTTTCCCCTGCTAATCTTCATTTCACCAATTGCTCAACAATCACCCTCACCTATCATCTGGGGCTGGTACAATAGGCCAGAAGTGGCCGCAGTACAAGGGACTTAGTCCCACCCCACTAGCAATAATAAAAATAAGTATAAAGAGAAAAGTGAGGAGGTTGTGAGGGTGAAATAGATGTACATATAGATTGTTAGTGATTATTAATGGCAGTGACAGGATATTTGTAATTAAAATATTTTCATGTGTTTGGTGGTACTCGTGACGAAAATAACGGGTTCTAGTTTGGATGCTTGGATTTATTAGCACTTCGGTTACACTGTCTCTTTTAATTACATTTAATACAGCGCTACCACTCATTTACACAATTTACAGTTCACCGTTGCATACGCACAAGGATTCCCAGTCTTCACTAGTCGTCTCCTGGCAAAGGATCTCAACACAAAAATAGCTCTTCAAATCATTATGAAGTCTTCTTGTTATTTAGTCTTCAATCGCTCTGTTCTAATCTGCACTCAAGTAATCTTCACAGTTCACGCTCCATTCTCGTCCTTGTACTCTCAACTGCTGAATCCTCCTGGACTCGCTAAAAATTCTGCACTACACTCAGCACAGATAAAGTCTTCAGATCACACGTTAAGTCCTCACAGGCCGACTTCTGGTTCTTCCCGTGGCTATCTTCTTGCTTGATTGTTCGTATGCTTCCGCTATTATTCGTAACTTGTAACTGCTTTACTTACATAGCCGAGGGACGGACGTGGACCTATAGTAAATACATATCACGTGATCGCTATCCAGCCGTCCTATTGGCGCGTCGATGGGATCTACAGAAAGCACGTATCACGTGACCACCTACCGCTGCGTGACGTCACCGCGGACACGGAATAGCAGAGCTTCCTCTGTTGTTGCGTGCCCATATTTCGGGCGTGGCCTAGAGATGACGTCTTTCCATTGTTGCGTGTTGGAATACGTTTACCGAGCTGTGACCTGGCAATGGGTATTCACGTTACAATGTTAATATACGTGTGAAGTACACTTTTAATGCGACACCTTACCTGTTTCACATCTGTTTATATATTCCGTAGACATTCTAAATGGAATATAGATGCATCTTTGACGACCTTAACAGCCACAGCCACACTGGTAGTCTACTACACGTCACACATCCACATCAAAATATTATCAATGCTCACAGAATAGGCACAATACACTTAAGCAAAAGACTGCTCACTTGTTTTCGTGGACTACTACAGAACTTTCTTGCAACCTCTTCACGTCTGATATTTAATTATAATGATAAGCATAAATCGTTTAATGACAATGATGAATCTCACGCTTTTAAAATTTTATTTTATCTACAGAAGGGTATAAGATCATTGAACACACAATCATTCAGCATTGTACCTTTGAGAGTGAATGTTATATTATGAAGAGTGACGTATGTCTCACGGAACTGAGTACCTTACATAAAAACTTTATTTTTACCGACTAAAAGTAAGATATTCCTGCAAAAAACTACGAAGTTATTAATTCTAGTTTAATAATTATGAAATATAAACAGTTTCATCCCTTGTAAGATTTGAGGCTTTCTGGGATTTTGCACCGTGTATATGTGGTGTTAACCGACGTTTCGGAGGAACGTATCGCCTCCATCTTCAGGGTAGAAGGAAAAATATAAGAAATCCGCAAGCGAAGAGACCGTGAGAACCGGTATAAGCAGACTGCAGACTCATGGTCCAGTAAGGAATGGAGCGAGTCGTAGACAGTCACTGATTGTGAGCTGTCAGAATTGATTTTAATTGTAAAGGAACACCAATGAATCCATTCATCCGATCCAAAACCTCTTAATTTCGCCATGCGTAACCCCCAACACGTGGAAAAATTGTCATCTAATTTGACCAAACAAATTGGGTCAAGTGGTAAAGCTTAGAATTCAACTCGGGACCTGCCCGGTTTGAAGGTCGACCAAGACACGAGCAGTTTTTCATGGGTTTACGTAGTTCTTGAAGGAAAATTCCGTTATAGTACATTAAATTAGACCACGACCACTTCCTTCTACACGCTCTCCAAATCATAATTCCGTAACTATCTTATCATTCATCGCTGTATGCCCTCAGCTACTGCCAGCATTGTTAAATAAACAATCAGCGAAGTTAATGTTATCCATCACTTCTATTAATTATTCACTTCTCCATGAAGACATATAGAGTGAAGGTATAACTCCACACATTCTTATCCTCGACAATTGTTTTATACCTTCTTTTTTTTATTAGTGTTCTTTGTGTTCACGCCTCATGCCTTTTTCCCCCCGAGGAAAGAGCCCCCGGTACCCATTTGATAGGAGGCTGGGTGGGCCCTAGAGCCGGTCTGGACCCTGTGGAGACGGGAAAAGAAACCCTTGCCCCTAACTTGAATCGACCTCCGATTGCTTGGTCCTTCAGCCTATAGACTACTCGTTATATCAGTTATCCAAATAAATTTAAAAAGTTCTCCGAATAATGTTATATATGTTTCTGATATCCCATCCCAGAGCAGGACAATTAATACTCTCTCTCTCCGTCTGAACAGTACTTGGACTCAGCATTTGTTTAGTAACTACACCTGCTTCCCAACTTCATTTACCCAAGGTTTCCATGGAAACTAACTTGTTACGTCCAGGGCTTTGTTGTCTTCAGTTTCAGTTCCAATTATCGCTAACAAGCCTCATGTTATGCCTCACTGAGACGTAATGAAAACACAGAGCACCACTGACAGAGTCTTACGCACTGACTCACTAACTCAATGCAGGTAAATCCTTCTGGAGAAGCTAGTGGTTGCTCATCCGCTCATGAAATTCCCAAGAGAGTGCGTTCATTCCCTTATTCACAAGAGTTATCAACATGTCCCTATCCTGATCCAGAGAAATCCAGTCCATGCCCGCCTATTCAGTTCCAACATCAATGTTCATATTACCATCTATGTTCAGGTCTAGTGGATTCTTTCCGCCAGGTTTGCCCACCAGAGCTTTATATGCATTTATATTCTCTTCCATATGTTCTACATGTCGAACATATTGTCGCGTGTTTGCTAGGCAACGCGACAAGACATTTATGCGGGTTCTCGGATTTGAACGAAAGATTTATTAGACAGTCATTTTTTAAACTCACAAGTACAAAGATTCACTTAAACGTCGTCAGATTTGTAGCCAGGAACTCTGATCCCTAGATCACAGAAGCTACCTTACCACCGACTGTCCATAAAAAATTATTTTCTGGCGCCCACCTCTTCAAGAAAAAATAATGTACAAGTTAACCTCGAAATACCATAGAAAATTTGTGAGGTAACCAGTTTGGACTTGAGGTTCTCACAGCGGCGAATATAAAGTGTTCTGTCTTCTGTTGTGTGTCGCCGTGTAATCTGCTGCAAGTCAACTGGGGTTTCAGAGGAACATGTTGCCTCCATCTTCAGGGTTGAAGAGTAAGCTAAGCAAGTAGCAAATGAGAAGCATTCGAATTTTTTTTTAATCGTAGGTGAACCATCAACCTACACGGCGTTCCATCGATGAAAAAATACTGAAAATTTTCACCCCTGTCATAACTTTATGTCCACAGTGCTCCTATTTTTATTAGGATTTACGATCATTTCCGATGCTGTGGTGTTCCGATGTTGTTCCACGGCTGTTGTTTGTTTTTGTGTTTGCCAAAGCACCTTGTATTGTTCCTTTGTCGTTGTAAAATATTCTTAATCTTGGCTGATGAGCGAGTAAACATTGACATGAGTTCTCGTGCAACTCAGATACCTCAGAATTTTCAGCATTTGGTCCCCTTCCACTGTACGTAACTGCACTGAATTTTTCATATGAACCCCTCGTCTGCTCCCCATTACCCCCTCCTCCAAAGAGAGTCGTTCTAGCCCCGCATTCAGACCAAAAGGTGCGTGGAGAGGGAAGCTCATTCATTGACTGCGGTGGTTAAATTAATCAGAAAGGAGAAGAGGGTAGGATTTAAAGGGTGGGATTGGTAGTGTAAATGAGGTCTCGCCAAAACCGTAGGATCATCAGTGATCCCGAGCCCGAAACGAAACGAGTATTATAACTGAACTGGTCTTGCCATGAAGCTTTATATAATTGAATTATTGGTCTATTTAGTTTGAACAGTTGAACATTTTACGAATAAGAATGGAAAATATAAATGCTGTGACTTGTTAACTAACTTTCTAGAGCACAGCTCGTTACGGTTATGTACAGCTTCCCTTAACGTTAAGTCTCTACATTTTGCTCACAGATTGCATCTGTAGTTTTATTTTCTTTTGTGGACTGCTGTTGACACTCTGACTATATAACAAGAGTTGGGATAGCGACGGGGTGCGATTCCCGGCAGGGGTAAGGTTTTTCTCTTCTCCATAGCGTCCGGACCTGTTTTGGGGCCCAACCATCCTCCTATTTAATGGACAGCGGGGTCGTTTACCCCGGGAGTAAAGGGGCTAGAGCGTGAAACTGACCGCTCACCTCCATCTAGTGATGAGGTCAAGAAAGATGGAGCGATACCTCCACTCCCCCTTGTATCTTCATGGCATAGTGCGTAATTGAAGAAGAGCAAGGAAAACTTTACATTGTACATTTTATTTTTTATTTTTTTTCCTTGGCACTACAGCCCCAGTGGGCCTAGGCCTACCTCCATGAACTCCGTTCACTTCGGTTTTTCTAGATCTTACACATATGGTAGGACTCCTTGGGCGAGTGATCAGCTCGTCGCAAGGCCTCTACATGTACACAAACACAGAAAAGCGCACACAAACATCCATGCCCTGAGTGGGATTCGAACCCACGATCCCGGCTTCCTAGCGAGCGAAGGCAGTACATGTCTTAGACCGCTCGGCTACCGTGACCAGCGTGCATTTTATTTATCTGACTATAATTAACTAACTTCATGGAGCTGAGCCATTCTTGAGAAAGCGCTATTTGTGCAGCCACTCAAGAACTTCCCAACATTATATAGAACCCGAAAGTTTTCTTTACCGTGATCACAGTAGCCTCCAGTGGTCCCTATTCTGAGCCAGGTCAATCTAGTCCATATCACCTTATCCTATCTCTCTAAAATCAATTTTAATATTACCCACCCCCATGTCTTGGTCTTCTTAGTTGCCTCTTTCCTTCTGAATTCCCATCTATATCCTATAAACATTTATCTTCTTTCCCCCATTCGTGCTACATGCCCTGCCCATATTTTAGGATAAGGGTTGAGTGTTGATTGAAAATAATTTGTGAAGGAAGCGGCCGTGACTTGATGTATGTACTGTCTCGCCATTTTCTGGAGGAAATGTGGAAGACTATGGAGGACTCCAGTTAGGTTAACCGGTTCCTTCGCTGGAATTCGAACCGATTGCCTCTCGAATACGAGTGAAGAGCTTTACTGTTACTCTAAACTCCCTGGATGTTGTGTGTTGCTTATGATTATCAGAGCGAACAGCATTTATTTCTCCGAAGAGCAGCATCAAGTATTTTTTGTAATGGACATGCAGTGTGCATTGCGTGAGGTGTGTATTCAGCTCTGCAATAACTTATTGCGTAGAACATTGCAATTGTAATTATAAATTAGAAGCGTTTGTTTGGAAGAAAGATCCCGATTTTTACTTGCTGCTTGCTACTTCCTTTTTCTCACTCGGGTTAGTCCTTTACCCTGAATTTAGAGACAGTACGTTACTCCGAAACATCGGTGAACCTCTACCAGACTACACGGAGTCACATCTCAGACGGCAGTACTTGCCACATAACCACACCTACCCTGATTGTTGATTGCTTCTTCCTGGCTATTTGCTTGAGTTACGTTTTGATTCTGAAGATGGAGGCACTGCATGCCCTCGGAACATCGGCGAACCTCTACCAGGCTACACGGCGTCATATCTAAGATGGCAGTACTTGCCACTTAACTACTTCACTAGAATCTTTTTTTTTTTTTTACTGGCTCTACAGCCCACTTGGGCCTGGCCTCTTATTTTTAGTTTCATGATCATTTTACAGATGGTAGGACTCCTTGGACGAGTGATCAGCTCGTCGCAAGGCCTTTACCTAAACACAGAATAAACATATGCACATACAAAAAATTCATGCCTTGTGTGGGATTCTAACCCACGATCCCGGCTTCCGAGCGAGCGAAGACAATGCATGCCTTAGATCGCTCGACTACCGTGAACGTCTCCCTAGAATCTAGTGCTCTTAAAATCCCGACACATTTAGCCCATAAGCTATAACACAGTAATATTCCTTCAACAGACTGAATGACATATTTCCATTCTGCTGCGTGATACATCAAAGAAATTCTAAATCTTAGTAAAGCAGACAATTTGATTAAGAACCTCGGTCAGCCCCAATGCTAACATTGTTATCACTGAACAATACTATGGCTTCATTTCATTACAGTGAGATTTGTATTCCGTGCCTGTCCTTTCAAGTACCTTTGAAGATATTTATCTCTCCTTTTGGAGGATTCTCCATCATTGAATTATGCTACCTCTGTTATCCAAGGGAACCAGTTTAATGAAATTAGCATATCAGACTTGCTCGCCAGCTGTGGAACTTCATTCCCACGCCCTGTCTTCTAAACTTGGTTGCTCCGACAGGGGCGCTCTGCATTTCTCATTCGGGTATTAGGAAGTTAATGTGACTCCTCAACTTGTCAAAAAAATTCATCGTTCTGTGAAATTTGTAAAGCGTGGCTTCGGCTTTATTCCACTCTTAACTCCATCGTATTCTTTTGTCTTGGTTCGTTAGTTTGCAAAAATTTATTCTCACTCTGTGTCGCCTCAAGGTAGCTGATGATTTTTCTACGTTGAATTAGATTATTTGTGTCTTTTCTGTGGATTATATTGCGACACTGAGCCGGGATAAATCAGTCGTTATAGCGACTGGCTACGGGCTGAATTGTTGAGGGGTCGAATTTCGAGTACCGATAAGGGAAAGATTTTTCTCCTCTCCACGACGTCCAGACAGGATCTGGGGCACTCCCAGCCTTATATTCAATGAGTATGGGGCCCCTTTCTCCGGGGTTAAGACGGCCGGAATGTGAAGCTGACCACTCACCTCCAACTAGTACCGAGGTCAAGAATGCATAAGTGTATACACCCACTGCCCCACGCTTCTTCATGGCATAGTGCATAAATATTAAGCACAGNACTGGCTCTGCAGCCCACTTGGGCCCTGGCCTCTTATTTTTAGTTTCATGATCATTTTACAGATGGTAGACTCCTTGGACGAGCGATCAGCTCGTCGCAAGGCCTTTACCTAAACACAGAATAACACATGCACATACAAAAAATTCATGCCTTGTGTGCGGTTCTAACCCACTATCCCGGCTTCCGAGCGAGCGAAGACAATGCGTGCCTTAGATCGCTCGACCACCGTGAACGTCTCCCTAGAATCTAGTGCTCTTAAAATCCCGACACATTTAGCCCATAAGCTATAACACAGTAATATTCCTTCAACAGACTGAATGACATATTTCCATTCTGCTGCGTGATACATCAAAGAAATTCTAAATCTTAGTAAAGCAGACAATTTGATTAAGAACCTCGGTCAGCCCCAATGCTAACATTGTTATCACTGAACAATACTATGGCTTCATTTCATTACAGTGAGATTTGTATTCCGTGCCTGTCCTTTCAAGTACCTTTGAAGATATTTATCTCTCCTTTTGGAGGATTCTCCATCATTGAATTATGCTACCTCTGTTATCCAAGGGAACCAGTTTAATGAAATTAGCATATCAGACTTGCTCGCCAGCTGTGGAACTTCATTCCCACGCCCTGTCTTCTAAACTTGGTTGCTCCGACAGGGGCGCTCTGCATTTCTCATTCGGGTATTAGGAAGTTAATGTGACTCCTCAACTTGTCAAAAAAATTCATCGTTCTGTGAAATTTGTAAAGCGTGGCTTCGGCTTTATTCCACTCTTAACTCCATCGTATTCTTTTGTCTTGGTTCGTTAGTTTGCAAAAATTTATTCTCACTCTGTGTCGCCTCAAGGTAGCTGATGATTTTTCTACGTTGAATTAGATTATTTGTGTCTTTTCTGTGGATTATATTGCGACACTGAGCCGGGATAAATCAGTCGTTATAGCGACTGGCTACGGGCTGAATTGTTGAGGGGTCGAATTTCGAGTACCGATAAGGGAAAGATTTTTCTCCTCTCCACGACGTCCAGACAGGATCTGGGGCACTCCCAGCCTTATATTCAATGAGTATGGGGCCCCTTTCTCCGGGGTTAAGACGGCCGGAATGTGAAGCTGACCACTCACCTCCAACTAGTACCGAGGTCAAGAATGCATAAGTGTATACACCCACTGCCCCACGCTTCTTCATGGCATAGTGCATAAATATTAAGCACAGAAACAATTTTATCTTTTACTAGTGTCTTGGATTACTTACCTACTACTCGGCGCTACAGCCTTGGGTGAGCCTTGGCCTCCTCTACAACCAGTCTCCACAACCAGTGCGTGCTGCCATAGGAATGGACCCACGCATGGTGACCCGAGGCTGGTTATTAGGTTTCTGAACAAAATTCTTTTTACGGTATGAGGTTGTAGCCTCACGCCCAACCCCCAACCTGGAGGACCAGGGTATCTTAGTGGGGACTCTATCCTTTGTCCTTTCCTGCATGGGTGACCCTACCAGTAGTTAAACTACTGCCTGCATAGCTCTCCAGGTCACAGAGTCACACAAACCCCACCACCACGACAAGGTGGAGTTTCTTGGATTATACAGCGTAAATTGAATTTAATTTAAATTAATTTAAATGGGTTTGGAATAAAAGGTTATAGTCTTAAGCAAGTAGGTGCCCACATCTTCTGGGTTTTATTTGATTTTTACTTGGTTATTTCATGACCCCATCAGCGTCTCAGACCTGCGTCAGATAAGATGATAGATAGACAATTAATTTGAAAGGGTGAGGAAGGAACGGTCTTGGTGTAATGTAATTGCTGTAGTATATAGTAGACTTAAGTGCGAGCCAGGGCTAACCGATCTTGCAGTTAATGTCGCAACCAGGCAATACGCTTCGCCACAAATGACTTAACGCCTAGCGGGGTGCCTACGAGTCAGGAACAGAGAGGGCTTGCTTACGCAACTAACATTAAGAAGAACAGTCTACAGTACAGCTCAGCAATTACCCACAGAAGTTTTGTTATCCCGTACGTGCAAATAAATCTTTATAATAATCTTCATAGTTTACTTCACGAGAATCCAAAATGTCGCATAAATTTAAAAGGTCCATTACCGTGTCCACAGGAGCCTAATACTGGTTCTTAATATAAGCCAGGTCCAGTATACACATTGTTAGCCGTGTGGTCTATTTTAGAAGTATAATATTGTGGCCTGCCTGCTGAAAGCCAGTAGAGACAACCGTTGCTAAGGAACGGTTCTGCATACACGCCTATTTCTAGGTAACAGTTTCGTTAGCACGCAGCAATGCCAGAGCCACCGCAAAGCTACATGCCCGTGCAAAAATGGAGGAACTGTTAGAAGCGGTGTTTTCTGTGCGGTCCGTCCCGAAGACATGACCAAATCTCTGAGCGACTGGTGGCTTCTCAAGAAGGAATCAGCTCCATGAGGTTAATATATAGAATATATAGTCTCTTGTAAAATGACATAAATGATAAATTGGAAATAATTTGAATGGAAGCCACCACGGACTAAATTAAAGTAAGTATCCTGGAATTTGCCTGGGGGGACTGAGTAAGTACACGAAAATCCTCGGTCAGGATAGTCTGTGTTCCTGCCGAGATTCGAAAGGAACGTATCTCGAATACTTGTCGAGATCGTCACTCGGTCAGACTACATACCGCAGAACGATAGGATGATTGTGCATGATCTGCTGAAAAGCACGTAGAGAGAAACGATTTTGACCTAATTTAAGGTATTATCATGGCATTTTCCTGGAGAACGTATAGTAAAAATCTCATCCAGGATAGCCGTTATCCTGGTCGAGTTTCGATCCGAAGTCCTTCCGAATACAATTCAAAAGCTTTGCCTTTCTCTCGAATAAATAATTTAAAATACATTTACTAGGATGGAATTATATTTTATTTTATGCAGTAATTATTATTCCGGGAAAAAAATTAAGGGATCGAATTTTTGCGCAAAATAACATCTAAAGATTAATTAGTAACTTTTAGAAATATGAGGTTCTCCTTAATTGCTGAACATCGAACGTCATTCACGTATTTATAGGAGAGAAATTTTCTCTTAAGGCCAGATTCGCAAGGCAGATGGAGAAAACCCCGGACTCAGTGGCCGTATGGTTTATGGTGTACGTCTTAATGCAGTTCTCTGTTTACGAACATCTCCGAGTTTCCGGAATGTTTGATTCTGGGAGAGAAGTTCAATAGACACTCTATGGGAGACATTCTGTACCGAAAGAAAATGAATTACGCTTCTGTATTAAGGGACGAAGTGGGGGGAGGGGGGCGTTCCTGCTTTAGCGTTGTACTTTCGTGTCGGTTCCTCTGTCTTGACTCTGACGTCTACGTGGCCCCCATTACTCTGCCTGTTGGGGCACAATTGCGGGAGTGAAGGGGTGACGTGATGACATGAAGCAAGCGTTAACTCCGGAACAATGACTGAATGCGCGGTAGTGGTGCTGGAATTTAGTTAAACCAGTAGAGGGAACTTTAAGATTTGTTACAGTGAAAAGAACTGAAATATTTGCGTGAATAGAATAACCACGTGGAAATAATTTCATTTTTTAATTACATTTCATTAACTTTAATTACTAGTAAATTTCCCGTTGAAAATTCGCTGGAAAAAAATTATCAGTTCCAATATATGGCTACGGTTTCCTCAGATAATCCGTACACTTATCATGTCTCTCTCGGTCTCTCTCTCTCTCTCTCTCTCTATATATATATATATATATATTGGCTACGGGGCACGCGGTAGCGTAGCCGATTGAGGCACTACGCTACAAGTCGGATGGTTTTATATATTGGCCACAGAAGGACACTTTTGAATCACGATTTCACTGAATGTATGGAATGTAAATGTATTTCACATGAAACAACAAAATATAAAAATACAAACATATTAATATATAATAAAAATCATTTCTAAAATAATATCCCTGGAATAAATGAAACGTATCATTTTAGCATTAATATACATTTAGATTTCTGTTTTCAAATACCTGTAACAAGCCGTGGAGGCCCGTAAGGTTGTGAGACGTCGAGGCTCCCACATTTTCTATAAAATCGGCTCACAGATGGTGGTGAGGTTGTCAGTCTTATGCGCCGGTCGGCCTTTACCCCCAAGAAGATTCCTCATACTCATTTCTGTTAAAGGCTGAGTCGACCCCAGGGCCATAGTGCGGCTGGAAATGTTAGGTGAATTTAAAAAATCTACCTCATCGGGATTCGATCCCGCGATCTTCCGGCTTGGAGCATAGTGCCTCAACCAACTGCTCTACCGAGTGCCTCCTCGGATATGAGATACATGGATATATTTCATTCGGAAAATCTGAAAAGATAACACCATTCTTTAGAATAAAATATTTATGACGTCGTAATATCAAAAAGTATTTAAATCAGTAGGCCGAGACCATGTGGATTGCATTAATCTGGCTCAAGGTATGGTCCATTTTCGGGGTCGTTTAAATACGTGATCGGATTCTGTAGAAGTTCAGTAAATTCTCGAATAACTTCGCAATAGATTCACAAGAAAAACTTCACTTCTTGGAGGTATACGCTTACTAGACGGTCATATCTATTTTTTCCCTTGGCACTACAGCCCCAGTGGGCCTAGGCCTACCTCCATGAACTTCTCCGTTCACTTCGGTTTTTCTAGATCTTACGCATTCGGTAGGACTCCTTGGGCGGGTGGTCAGCTCGTCGCAAGGCCTCTACCTGTAGACAAACACAGAAAAACGCACACAAACATCCATGCCCTGAGTGGGATTCGAACCAACGATCCCGGTTTCCGAGCGGGCGAAGACAGTACATGCCTTACACCGCTCGGCTACCGTGACCGGCAGTGTATAAGAATAATATATAAGAATTCAGTTCGTACCTCACAGGAAACATCCGAACCCACGATCTCGGCTTCCGAGCGAGCGAAGACATTGCATGCCTTAGACCGCTCGGCTACCGTGACCGGTACAGACGATCGTATAGGCGTACTAATTGTATATAAAGTAAAGCTATCCCTGTACCAGGCCGTGAAGGCCCATAGGGTTGTGAGACGTTGAGGGTCCCACATTATCTAGAGAATCGGCTCAAAGATGGCGGTAAGGTTGTCAGCCTTAAGCGCCGGTCGTGCTTTACTCCCCAGGAAAATTATTATTTAATTCCTGGTACTCGTTTCTGTTAGAGGCTGAGTGAACCCTAGGGCCATAGTGCGGCCGGAAGGATTAGGGCAATTGAAAAAATCCAATGACCTCATCAGGACTTGAACCCGCGACCTTCCGGCTTGTAGCATAGTGCCTCAACCAACTGCGCTACCGCGTGCCCTTGTTGTATATATTGTATTAAACGGGATTTCACATTATCAGTACACAGTATGTGTATAATGTAAAATAGAAAGCTCATTGCATATTTTGTTGGTGTTCATTTTCCGATAAGCTGTCTATATACACGTAAAACCAAATGCGAGTCTCATCCAAGTACGAGATACCCTTGAGTAGTAGCTTATATCAGATTTTAAAGCATTGAAAATAAGCTGGTCTCTGTTGGGCAGAGCGGGTTAGTGTAGCGGTATCGCTCTTAACGCGTATTCGAGAGGTGCTCGTTTCGAAGTTCGTCTAGGACATCGATTATCCTCGCTGAGGTTTCTCATGGTTTTCCTCAATTTATCCAGACACATTCCAGTGTAAAACCTCGATTATGCCATGGCTGATTCCTCATAATGTTCTATATTTCATGAAACACCTGACATCCTACCGTTCAGCGCTGTGTACGTAGTTTATCTGATAATAGCGTTATAATTTAATCCACAAAACAAGAAGGTTTAAGGTTGTGGCAGCATTATGGATGATGAATATTCACAGGGTTGAACAATTGCAGGTCTTAACTACAAGTAAATACCGTATTTATGCATGTATAGGCCTCGTGCGTGTATAGGCCGCAGCACAATTTTCAGAGAGAAATTATAGAAAAAATAATTTTCTTGGAATATTATTTCAGGAGTAGAACACCCTGTATTACTAATTATGAATACATTTTTTTAAATGAAGTGTGATTTCGAATATTTCGAATATAAGCCGCACCCGAGTTTTCCTCTTGAATTTTTGACAAAAAATGTGCGGCCTATACATGCGTAAATACGGTATAGCGCTCTCGCTAATTCACACACACTGCAATTCACTACAGCACGTACTAAGGCTTCTCAGTCTGTTGTGTGCTCAACAGTCATTGCCTGGTGACGGATTCCAACGATGCCCTCTGCTTTTATTCTCATTTTCTTACCAGCTGGTGACTGTCTCACATCTAACTCGTCAAGAGTTACTTTACGACTGGCGGTTTACCGCCAATCAGTTCATTTTGGCGCCAAGACCCTTCAGACTCACGATAAGCATGTTTTTTTTTTCAACTGAATGCTTGCGGCCATATTCCTTATGTAGTTTACAATTGATGCTGGTCCTCACCAGCCCAGTCATTCTCAGGCTCGAATCCCGCTGGACTCATGGCCACATTTTACTATCTCAGATCCGAGACTCCCCCAAACCTAAGGGCCAGGTCTCCGTATTTGTATCCCTCAGGAACAGGGTCTCCCAGTTACACCCCCAGGCACTGGGTTCTCTTTTCGCCGACTCCTCCGACTCGCAGGGCTACGGTGGAAGTATTCGAACCCGCCTCCACACATTCTACTAACCCGTTGTTCCAACAGTCTAGGTTATAATATCTCGGCACATACCGCACAGAAAACACCGTTCCTGTTTTGCTGTTTCCAATCGAAGTTGTTACTCAGTAACGGTTGTTGTATTTTTGCTTTTCTCACGATCGTTACCCAGCAACATGCCACGTCACTGAATAAAATATTTCTAATACATATTTTAAGCTTGTAGAATATTTTTCCAGCACTACAGCCTACGCTTACACAGTCGTTTTATTTAACTCATTTTTATTCTGTTATTATTCTACTCCGTGTCTCTTCCGTATAAATCCTCTCGCACAAAACACCACTTACTTCTACCTATATTAACTCGCGTATGTAACTTCTCGTTTTGTACATTGTCTCTACCACACAAATTCCCGTCTGAAACATACGCTTTGGTAGCAAAACCCTCTCTTTCATTAATCTCTCATTCTCTTTCGTATGTTCTCTTTCGCGTTCGTAATCAACACATTTTCTTGTACTCCTGTGTATCCGCTATGATAATCAACACTCTTTCAAATGCGACACTTCTTCATCCTTTACCAAAATTAACGTATTTCCATTTCAGATTCTAAAAGTTTTAGTCTAATTTAGTAGCCGAAGAGTAGGATATACTTTCACAAACAATACACATGAATGCTCTAGCAATACAGTTAATTTTTAGCTTCATCACAAAAAGCATGAACATTGAAAACCGCATATGCAGTCATGCGTGCACGCATTCCAAGCATTAAAATAATGATGGAGTGTTCAAAAAATAAACGAGTTTTTAAACCGGAATGGATTGAATGGTGAAGCTATAAATTCCACCATTAAAATAAAGTTTTAAGCATGAATAAAATTTTTGGAGTTTTCCTCTAATATACATAGCACATGCAAAAATAATAATGAATTATATCAGGTTTCTTGCTGAATAAAAACAACGGGAACTCTGGGCTAAGAGACATTATATTACGTCTAAACTTGGATGGGTGATCACTTGACTCCTCTATCCTGCCGGGTAATGTACCAACAGCTTGAGACATCCAATTGTCAGACAGGAATACTCCAAGACCTCGTGTAATAATGTTAGGAGGTTGTACCTGAGGTGATACTGAATGAATGTTGTTATGTTAGCATGGGTACGATTCTCAGTGGTTATACAACTATGGTCAAAGAGGTCCGCCGAATTGGCCACCACGATCACCTGACTTCAACTCCCTTGAATACCATGTATAGGGATACGTAAATATGTTCTTTATGAAAACAAGGTGGACATACATGAAAACTCAGTTTGTCATAATGATTCTGGCTGCCACATGCAACTCTGACCTAGAAATTCTTTGTCGCCTTACACGTTATGTTGTGACCATAACAAGAGTGTTTACTGAAATTGAAGGCAAACGTTTTGAATAGAGGTGGGGCATGAAATCATGTACAACCAATAAGTGTAATTTTTTGTTACAATAAAAATGTTTTGTAATATTAGAATCATCTTAAATTTGCCTGTCCTTACCTCTGTAACTGTTAGAATCGTATCGACGTTGAGATAATAATATTTGCTCAGAAACAAATCCCAGAAATATGAAAATTTGCGAAACCGGTTTGGGCGAAATATGGTCATTCACTACATCGACCCTGATGCTGCAGACGAAAATGAATCTGAAAAGTTGGCTTGTAGTTCAATAATCACAGGGTAATAGATCTTCTACCACACTCGATACGTGATGTGACTATCGAATATTACTGAGAAGCGACAAAGTTTCTAAATACTCTTCCGGAGGTGCTCGGTTTGATTCTCGGACGGAACAGCGGTTAGCATGAAAAAGGCTCATTGTGGTTTTCCTGCAACCCTCCTGGAAAATCGGAGAAAAGTGTCTCGATTATCCTTCAACAACCATCATAACATTCAATGGAAAATAGTCTACGTATTTATATATTTACAGCGTCTTAAAAACACCACAAACATTTAGTGCGTTTAGACGTCAGGTATAATATGCAGAAGTTTCCTGCTTCAAATCCCGGGTTTTGAGATCGACTATATTTTAGTGAGATTATTGGTAGCCTTGTCCATTCTCTCCGGGCATTTGCCAGAATGTCGTCACAAAAGCGCTTCCTTCCACATGACTTCCTTTCCATTGTTTAGCATCAACCTATCATTCGACATTAGCTTACAGCCTGATGTACTTAAAATGTCGTTAAATAAGCCGCAAATAAGTTAAGTTTATTTTTGATCATGACTCGACTTTTCCAAGAGCTTATTCTTCCGGCATGTGAAAAGACTACTTCTAAATAATTAGGGGACTTCTAACGGGTGCCCCATTTAAAACGCAACACAAACTGCAACAGTACATGCATACTTTCTAAGTGACATCAGTATTGTGGCATGTAGACCCGTTGCTAAGTAATGACTCCGTAAACAACGCCCATTGCTAGGCAATGGATTCCTAACACTCAACAACTGAAGTAAAATGAGGATCAATGTTTTCTACAAGGTTCGTGCCGAAGTATTACAGTTATGACAGGTCTAGAGTTTAGTTGAGTTCAGTCAATTGGAAGAGAAGCAGGGTGGTGTGAGATGGCTGCCAGCCTTCAAGTCAGTTGTGAGATATTCGCCAGCCGGTAAGGGCATAAGCAGAGGACATTGTTAGGACCCGTTACCAGAAAACGCTTAGTAAAACAAACTAAGAAGACTTAGTATGTGCTGTAGTGAACTGCAGGGTGTGTAAATTAGTGTTAGCGCTATAGTTACGTATAGTTACGACCTCTAATTGCTCAATGAATTTAATTATCAATCCGTACCCCGTCTACTGTCACTCATACACGTGAGACTATTGTTGGCTTACTCGATACACATTTATACCTTCTTCAGGAACAACATTAAATGATTTCGATGCGAAATAATGTTCGTGAATGAACGCACCTTCTGTTCGTCACCGTCGTCCTGGTCACACCTTCAGAGCTTCTGCGCATCTGCCACAGCAGTAGTCTAGCAACCAGGGAGTCACTAAATCGGTTCACTGCCCGAGTTGGAAGAGTCAGTTTCATTGGGGAAGAACAGTTTCTGGATTAATTTCTGTACCGCAGTACGTGACTGATGTTAGGGTTTCATCTTAAATGTCACACCCTGTGCGTCACTGACTCCTCTGTAATATACTTGAATAGTGTACGGTTGTTATGAATAAACCGCATACCAAACATAACTCACGTAACACACTGTTTCCTTGTGAAATTTCCAAGTTGACAATCTCAGCAGTGGTAAATGTCACACAAAGATACATCCCGCTGGAAGACAACTTGTCGCCCCAAATTAATTTCATCGCGATTTACTGCGCATAGTTGGCGAGCTCCTTTGTTTATTCGCGTAATTAAAATTACTCTAAGTGAAATCTACCGCAACTGACGCAAACCTCTCTCTTTCAGTCTCGTAAACTTTTATTTACTCTGATGTTTCTGATGTACTCAGATTTTTGGACTCTGGCTTCTCAAATTGGAGATCCGGGTTCAATCCTGGATGGCTTCATTTGAGGTTAATGCTGAACAAAGAGAAACTGGACCAAGTTTCTCACTTATTTGGTGGGAGGTCATCATTCAATCATTGCTCAATATTTATTGCCGCCCCCGTGTGCGATTGCCCCGAGCAGGCAGTTTATAAGATCCTCGGTGTTTAATTTTGGGGTTTCATCTCTGACCAGTCACTTGGCTAGTTACAAAGTGAGAACATTTCGAAACCGCTAGGGCAGCGCAAATTAACCTTTGCAGGTCGGGAGTAAATTAGCTAGGCTTGGCATCCTTGCTTTAAAATTGCCACAGCCGAAGAGATCGGCACTATGTTAATCACTTAGGACATCACTTCTGTTAATAGATGGCACCAAATGTTATATGTCAATGTTTAGAGGAAGGGACTCGCTTTTACGTTAGTTACACCTGTGGTTATTTGAAGGTAATCTGTTAATGTACTTTGGATTTTATCTGTGCGAGTACATTTACCTACTAGAAGCCTTGGAGCGTCTAGGAAGTAGTTTTAGAGTGAGGTTAAAAGGCAAAGTTTTCCTTGTGCTTAATAATTATACCATGAAAATATATGGAGGAATGTAGATACAGGTTTACCAGTCTTGACCTCTGCACTATCTGCGAGTGAGTAGTCAACTTCACGCCCCGGCTGTTTATCGACGCTGAAAGAGCCCCCTGTGTCCATTGATTAAAAGGATGGGTGGGCCCCAGAGCCAGTATGAACTCTGCCCTTGCCGGGAATCGAACCCCGGCGGTCCAGCATGTAACTCTTAGCTTTCTGTACCGATTTATGGTGTGATTTTGCACCCAGTGGACTACCATGCGATTCTATATAGCCGGAACCACTGCTAGCGTCGTTATGTACAGAACATGTAAATAATGTTCCTTTTCTTCCTCCTTGTCATTAACTGATTCATCTTCTTCCTTTGTTTTGTCCACGTATGTGTCTTATTGCTGCTGTTGCACTGTATTCGTGCTGAGTCTGTTATTGGCCATTGGCTGTTGAACTCAGCACGTAAATAAATAATTGAATTATTATTGAGAAAGCAGTCTTCTGGGATTTGGCACCGTGTATATGTGGTGTTAACCGACGTTTCGGAGGAACGTATCGCCTCCATCTTCAGGGTAGAAAAAAATATAAGAATTCTGCAAGCGGAGAGACCGTGAGAACCGGTAAAAGCTATGTGTGTGTGTATTTCCACACAGTCTGCTTTTACCGGTTCTCACGGTCTCTCCGCTTGCAGAATTCTTATATTTTTTCTTCTACCCTGAAGATGGAGGCGATACGTTCCTCCGAAACGTCGACTAACACCANATTATTTTTGTCCTGATTCTTGTTGCTCTGGTTGGTCGAGGAATAATGGTTCTGTCCCCAGAAGTAACGAGACATTTTGTCTTTTTCATCCAGACCGACTCTGGAGTTCACCCAGCCCCCCAGTACGGTGGGTGCTGGCGGCTACTTCACCGGACGTGAAGCTGACCACTCAGTTCCATATAGTGCCGAAGACAAGAACGCATGGAGCTGTACCTCCACCCATCCGTCTTAATGGATTCATAATTAAGCACAGTGACATTATCTTTTCATCTCGCTGCTTGACTCCTTGAACTAGCGAGGTAGCCAAAAGCTCTATATTTCAGCGGGAGCTCTACCCCACCATTGCTTCGTGAAGTGTCTGACAGATAAGGGTAGCTTTATTTGGGTTGAGTACTGGACCATATGGACACTTACAATGCATCTGAAACTGCAGCAGTCCTTGGTACGCTGCAGATTCCTGCTTGATCGCTTGCCAACTCATGGTATCCTGTTACGTGATTGGATGGTTTCAGTAGCAATTTGGATCTTTGCCACCAATCAATGTTGCCTTTTCTACACTAAGATGTTCTTTTTCTCATTGTGATTAAAGAAATAAATTGTATTCTTTTACCGACATTTAACCATAAACAGTTTTATTTTATTTTACTAGCCACTTTTCTTCATTTATTGCAAATATTTGTAGCATATTTCTCTTATTTTGAAAAAAATAAAAAAAGAGGCTTATGAGATCACCTTGTTGCCTGTGTGTCCGTATCTCTATCACCGCCATCAACTTTTGAATGCTTTGAACCAGTCTTCACGGAATTTGGTATGTACTATATGTCATGGCAGCTGAGCACATCTCAGTGGCTCACTTCATAAATCCCTTGCATGAGTTTTGTGTCTGTATGTGTAGCGCTCCTGTCGTTGCTAGGCAAAGGCTCGGTAAAACTTTACCGCGGCAACGAATATACGCAACAATAGAACAGTTGTTTACTCGCCGTTTTCTCTGCGGTATTGTCGTATCAAAGAAATGTGGCCATTAATTCTTACCAGAACTTCTTACATTTAGTATATTTTTAATTACTTGTCATATCAACTCACACTTGTATAAATAAAAGGTGAAGTTATCTCATAGCTTAATTAGTTAAACACCACGCCATAAAACTTATCGGGAAGTGAAAGTACAACTCCAACATTCTTGAACGTGACACTAGATTGAGTAAGTGGTCAGCTTCAGGTCCCGGCCGCTTTACCCCTTGGGGAAAGCGCCCCCAGTACACATTACATAGGAGACCAGTTGTGTGCCACATCCGGTGTGGACGGTATAGAGAATAGGAAATTCCTGCCCTTATCGGGAACCTAACCTCAGCCGCCCAGCACGTAGCACTTCGCTATACCGACTGAGCTCAAGAATGTATATGGAAAGTGCCATGAAACGAAGTGGGGGATATATCGACCGAATTCAGACACACACACACACACACACTTTCTCTCGCTCTGAGTTAAAGTTACTTAGCCATAAGATTTACGTGCTGAAATAAATCACCACGGACAACGATTACTCGTAAGGATATAAGTCATGTATACGTCGCAGCCTGCTTGATAAGGACTAAATTTCTTCAGTGGTGGTTGTAGAGGAACCTTCGTGGGCTCTTAGGGCTATTCTAGTCATCGCAATTAACAGAATAGTCCCAGTATCCATTCTGAGGATCGAATTCACGTAGGTGGCCATTCAATTAATTGAATGATCGATTGTGGCTCATGCAGGTTCAGCTATAGTCTGCGGTTTTAGCCCTGACCGAAACTGCCCAGAGGATTTGGTGCACCATGCTGCGAGTCCGAGTGACACGGGTTTGAGTTCCGAAGAGGTGTTTTTTTTTTCTTTTTCAATTTACCGTATCCTTCCAGACGCACTATGGCCCTGGGGTCGACTCAAACGCTAACAGAAATGAGTACCAGGAATCTTCTTGGGGTTAAAGGGCGGCCGGCGCATAAGGCTGACAGCCTCACCGCTACTTGTGAACCGATTACCTAGAGAAAATGTGGGAGCCTCGATATCTCACAACCATATAGTCGTCCATGGCCTGTTACAGGCATAGCTTTACCTCTTTTACCTTTACGACTAACTGAGATAAAGTTTGTAGGTTGGGTATGGGTTATAACAGGGGCCTTAGTGTTTTACAGTCCCTCCCAAAATGCAGCTGCAACCACTGCTCGCTCTCGCTTTCCGTACTTCTCACAAGAAATCCAGTAGCAAGGTAGGAAGAAACGGCCTCTCCATACATTTGGCTGAAGCGTGTAATGAGTGACTTTAATTCCTCTATCTTAAAGTGGTGGAATCATAAATAATTCTGTAAATGAGTAAATGGCCATAACCTAAATTCGTAACTACTGAATTATCTTCTCTTCATTGCTAGATCTGAGGTTCTCACTTGACTGGTTCTTATAATGTCGCTCCTATATTGTCACAGCAGTTTACGGAGTTTTCGGAATTTTCGGAGGGAAGTACCGCCTCAGTTTTCAGAGTAAAAATATAAGTACTGGCCCTATCTTGAGGATCAAAGATTGACGTACACTTAGCCATTTTGATAGAATTTATCGCCTATATTTTCAGGACCGAGGATTGCCTTACTCTTAGACATTTCTTGGAACATAGTGCCTATCTCTTTAGGGTCAAAATTTGGATATTTTAAAGTCCTGCCTTTACTTTCAAGGTCGTAGAGTATCATACTCTTCGATATTTAAAGGAAACTTGCGGCCTCTGTTTTCAGGATCGTTGAAAGGCTTATTTCTATCCTGAAGACCGAGGCAGGTTATACCTTCGAAACATCGATAAACCTCCCCCAGAAGTCTACACAGTATCTCATCCCATAAGACAGCTTTATTTAGATGAGAAATAGTTTACTTGTCTCTCTAGAATCTGAGAGTAAAATCGATTTTGGAATTCGGTGGAATGAAACTTGTTCTTTGGAATGACGCCGCTTCTTCGCCTCCAGAAGTGTTAGGAGGAAAAAGCTTTTCAAATGCCAAAGAAGATTGTCTGATAAAACTTAAGCTCTCCTAACCACACCCTTAATATCTGCGTAACGTCGCCAGGCTCACAGCTTGTAGGCCGCTCAGTTTGTCTCCAGAGCAGTCGTTGATTCAATCTCCCCATATCCTCCTATAATCCGGTGGCAGGGTCATGTAGTGGTTACCTCACCCCTTCCCGTGGTACATCCAGGACGTAATATTCTCCTTAGAGAGTCTGCAAGTCTGGGCTCTCATTCACCCCCCTCCCCCCTCCAAATATGGGGAAAGTGGGTTAGGGAGGTTAGTGAGAAGATGAGGACTGTGGAAAAGGGTGGTGAATGGTGGCTAAGAAGAGAATATATACCTTTCCCTTCATCCAACATCTTCCAGCTCTATGACGTAATCAACTCTAAGTCTTTGTAAATTGCGTGTACGTGTATGTCCTGTAATCGTAACTTAAGCTTTTTTTTTTGCAGTTTCTTTAGGTACTATTCTAAATCTTGTGGCATTTTTATAAGTTATTTACGGCTGGTATCCTTGTTATTTCTCGCTACTGTATTTCCCAAGGCTCTATTTACGTTTATATATATACCGATGACGTGATAAGTTCACCACTTTCTCATACATCAAATTATAATTGATGAGAATCTGTCGTTTCACTGCATCTTGCAAAGTTACAAGCTCGGAGTATGAAGACGTATGTGACACACAGACCCGTTTATACTCAGCGGATATCTTCATGCAGTTCCTAGTTTCAAAGTATGCTCCTTTATCTAAGGAGAACTTTCCATTTACAGGGACGTCTACGTACTGTTACGTGTACGTGTGATTATCACCGGGGGTTTCGATCTGAGATTGAATTTATTAACCATTTCACGACACGACTCGTAACTACAAATAATTACAGTACCGTCTCTTATCTCCACAATTTACAAATGACCACAGCATTAGTTAAGTTTTTCCCAGATGGGTGGTAGGACTACTTACAGGGCACTGTCACCTTAAGGGACACCTCTTCAAACTGGGACTAAGTGATAATCCCACTTGTGAGAGGTGTCAAGAAGATAATGAAGCAGCCACACATATCCTGTGCGAATGTGAGGCCTTAGCTTATTTAAGATTACGTCACTTTGGTCAATACTTTATGGAACCAAGTGACTATTTCGACGTCCCCACGTACAGGATCCTGCGCTTCATTCGAAGCGCAGGATTTTGAAGGGGTAATCAAAAGGGGAAGCACAATAGATCATTATAGGTCGCGGTGCAAGGGCCGAGAAGGCCCACCCCTAATATATTCATTCATTTTCCAGTCTGTATGTCTTCATCAGCCTTTCCCTGGTAACGGTTTCTAGCAGAGGAGATTCTTCAGATCCCGCGCTCAGATTATCTATCCCTTACAAATCTATTCGGTTGCCCCAGTTATCTTCCTTGTAACACCTCGTTACGGACCAACACAAAATACAGCTTTTCTATTGTTACTCAAATCGTTTCCATGGGAACGTGCTTTATTTGTGAAGACGTTACCCAGTAACGGCTCCAGTACATATATTTGCTTATCTCGCGGCTTTGATTAGTAACGGATGTTGTTTCGTTGTTTGTTTCGAGGTCGTTACCCAGTAACGGCTCTACACGCTGCAATATTTTGCACTTATTTGAACTTTTGCCTATACTTCATGGGAGGCGCTCGGTTTGAATTACCGCTGGGACATCAGCTGCCTTGAGCGAAGTTTCTTGGTTTCATTGAAACTTCCGATGGAGATAGTGGGAATATTATCCAGACTGTACCATGACCAATTCTTTAAAACCTCTGCCAATTTATATATCGTCCATCCATTCGACAATTCATAATCTAGATACTGGAAATACTGTTAAATGACCCACATAAAACTGCAGCTTGATTTTGTGGTATGTTTACAGCCATCACCACCAACCTCAGCAACAGCAAGACATGACTGAAAATTTGAACTCGGCCAGACACAGGTTATCCTAAAGACATACATGGATTTCCTCACTCCTTTCAGGCAAATATCGCGATAGTGTCTATGAATAGCTACAATCAATTCGTTTCACATGTTTTTTCCAATTTATTATTTATGAATCGTCACTTGACGCTCTATGGTCTGAATTAATAGTAGCACAATAATTTTTGTGGCCACAATGCAGAGCTTCTTAAATGTTAAAAAAAATCAAACAGATTCATATGTTAAACACTGTGCTTTAATGGGTTTTAAGTCGTGTACATCTGTGTTATACAGAGTGTCCTAGGAGGGAAGGTCAGTATTCTGGGTGGCCACAGTATCGGCATTCTAAACAAAAAAAAAGTGTGTATGAACATGTGTCCTATTCCGGACAATCTCCGAGATAGAGCTATTTCACTGTACAGACGAGCAGCACGGCATGTCCTCACACGTGTTGCAAAGTGCATTGATGTTGATGATGGAATTTTCTAAAATGTATTACACTAGGTCAACTGTATCAACTTTGTCACTTGAACTATAAATTAGAAACAGTGGGGTACGCGGTAGTGTAGTTGGTTAAGGCATTATTCTACAAGCCGGAAGGTCGTGGGTTCAAGTCCCGATGAGGTCATTGGATTTTTTTCAGTTGACCTAATCCTTCCAACCGCACTATGGCCCAAGGGTCGACTCAGCCTCTAACAGAAATGAGTACCAGGAATATTCTTGGGGGTAAAGGGCGGCAGGCGAGTAGGGCTGACAACCTTGCCGCCATCTATGAGCCGATTGTCTAGAAAATGTGGGAACCTCAACATCTCACAATCCCATGGGCCTCCAGGGCCTGTTACAGGGATACCTTTAGCTTTTTTTTTTACGTAATATTTCTTTCTTGTCAACAGTTTTGGGACTGTACAGTGAAATAGCTCTATCTCAGAAATTGTTCCGAATAGGAAACATGTACATACACACTTTTTCCCTTAGAATGACCGATACTATGACATCCCAGAATATTGACCTTTCCTCCTGGGACACTGCATATAAGTAATGTAACGTCCTCTCCGTGTGTGTTGAAAGAAGTTCGCGGAACTGCCAAAGGCGACGCCACTTAACGGCTTGCCTGTGAGTTACCGATAAAACATGTTATTCCGTTCTGAATCTCTCTCAAGTTACGTTGAGACATGCCCATCTCACAAACACTACAACTCTAGGCCGTTGGCCGAATCGTGTTTTGGCCTGTGACTGCAGGCAAGTGCATTTACATGTGGACATTACAATGCAGGTCGCCAACAAGTGGAGAGAATTCGTATTGAATTTTGCAACAGAATTTTCCCACTGCTTCCTTATATATTATGAATGGCATATGACCTATTTTAACGGAAAATATCAGNGCATATAAGTAATGTAACGTCCTCTCCGTGTGTGTTGAAAGAAGTTCGCGGAACTGCCAAAGGCGACGCCACTTAACGGCTTGCCTGTGAGTTACCGATAAAACATGTTATTCCGTTCTGAATCTCTCTCAAGTTACGTTGAGACATGCCCATCTCACAAACACTACAACTCTAGGCCGTTGGCCGAATCGTGTTTTGGCATGTGACTGCAGGCAGGTGCATTTACATGTGGCCATTGCAATGCAGGTCGCCAACAAGTGGAGAGAATTCTTATTGAATTTTGCAACAGAATTTTCCCACTGCTTCCCTATATATTATGAATGGCATATGACCTATTTTAACGGAAAATATCAGTTCGTGTTCCAGGAAGAAACTCTTTGAATGGGATTATGGTGGATAACTTTTATTAATATTGGGTGAAGGGAACTCAAAAGGAATTTAATAACCAAGTTCATACCCCACTTTAAATTCTGGAATATTTCCTTTGTAAGACAAAGACGGTAAGTAAGTGGAAGGTTATGAAATTTAATATTTCGTATTAATGTGTCGCTGGTATTGAAGAGACTCTCTAGTGGTTTGGTAGAGGAAATCTCTAATAATTTCCTTTGGTTTTATCGTCTATGACTTTAGCTCAGACATCTTTCTAAATGATTCAGTGGAGAAAACTGCATATATTTGATAAAGGACGCAAAGTAAGCTACAATAAAGCGGACATTCGTTATTCTGAATCGAACTAATGTGACAGAAACAAGTCCCAATTAAGGACTGCATTTATGTCATCATGTTAGCGTTTTTCTGTAATTTTACGGCGTGTCAGTAACTGGGCTATGTAACATATGTAACATGGAATGATAGGATGACTGGGGGAAGGGATTTTGATGGAAACTGTCATTATATAGCCGTATTACTATCCCAGAATTTGCCTGGAAGGAGGTGGGGAACATGATGGAAAACCTTAGTTACTATAGTTCCTAGGCGTTTCAGCCTACATTCGAGCCGAGAACCTCCCCAGTACGAGTCTCGAGTGTTACCGATTCACACGCCCGCTGCGTCAGAATAATTAGCCTCAGTGCGTTAATCAGTGGTTCAATAAATTAGTATGGAACAATGGTGGAATGAAAAATGTTTAGGTGAAGCGTATCCAAGTACCGCTTTGCTAATCGGATATTCAATATGGACTGCACTGGGATTGAAATAGGACCTCCATGGAGATAACCCAGCCAATTACAAAATGAGAAGACCGTAGAGATATTCCGAAATACTGGTCCGGCCTGTGGAATATTTAGGTAGACCTGTTATAAACTCGTTAAAAATATATATCCATACACACTCTACTTTAACAATAAATAATTCTATTTCACCCAAAGTTTATTTATAGGTTTCGAATGATTCTTATATTTAACAGCGATTATTTCCATAAGAACATTAATCGGCTGGTTTACGAAATGGAAATGTATGTTTTCTCTGAGGCAGAAAGTGGATTCTCAAATATTTGGATGGAATTCAGGTTGAAAAGTATAATAACACGGCTCCAGTTCTATTTAACCTTATACGTACGAGGAAAATATTGTAACCATAGTTACTAGCCAAAGCTAATGAAACAGTATGCTATAGATATATATAGGGATTCACGTATGGCTCCATGTATTGTTAACCTCGGCACTAGATCAGTTAAAATGATCAACTTCACGCCCCTCGGTGAAACAGACCCCGGCATCCTTGAATAGGACACTGGGCGGATCTCAAAGAAAGTCTAGACTACGTAGAGAAGATAACAGCTCTTGCCTCTGCAAGGAGTGGAACCGATGTTATTCAGCCCGTAGCCTAGTGTCAATACCGTAGGAGCCATGACTAAGCAAACAGATATTAAAAAGTAAGCTATCCATGTAACAGTCCGTGGAGGCATATAAGGCTGTGAGACGTCGAGGTTCCCACATTTTCTAGACATTCGGCTCACAGATCGTGATGAGTTGTCAGTTTTACGCGCCGGTCGCCTATATTTATCACTAATATTAATTGTAGTTATAAACGTTACGTACATTTTCAAAGGACCTCTATCAGTTGTGGCCTTCTGGTTGTAATTATCCATCATTGCATGAGTTGCGTGAAATAGCCCAAAATATTTTTATGCCTTAAAGTAATGTAGAGCCGGTCACGGTAGCCGAGCGGTCTAAGGCATGTACTGTCTTCTATCGCTTGGAAACCTGGATCGTGGGTTCGAATCCCACTCAGGGTATGGATGTTTGTGTGCGTTTTTCTGTGTTTGTCTACAGGTAGAGGCCTTGCGACGAGCTGATCACTCGCCCAAGGAGTCCTACCATATGTGTAAGATCTAGAAAAACCGAAGTGAACGGAGTTCATGGAGTGGGCCTAGGCCCACTGGGGCTGTAGTGCCAAGGAAAAAAAAAAGTAATGTAGATAGGTTAATTAAGAATGTGCATTGGTTTAAATATTCTGCGGACCCTAATGAATAATATTATCATCTGAGACATGATACCGTATAGTCTATTAAATTTTTACAGACGTTTCGGAGGAAAATATTTCCTCCATTTGTAGGGAATGAAATTAAATCAAGCAAGGAAGCATAAAGCGCATAGGCAAATGTTATGCAACCAACACCACTTACACTCAACTGTCAGCCCACATCTCAATTGATATATATATTACGAGTTATCGTATAGACACGCGCTCCTGGAGTGTTGCCCTGCTTATTACGTGTAGTTTCCTGACGTAATCAGCTAGCCTAACGCTTGAAGGAGTATCTTGTTGCAGGTTTTCTGTTCTGTGAAGATATATGTAGGAAGGAAAAAGAGACTGTGGAAACCACAGGGTGTCGTTTTATCTGGTCTCGTTAATGGTGCTCTGGTTTTCTACACGTCGTCATCGCTTCTAAAATGTGATTCCACTTGGAGGAGGCCTCGAGTGAATCATAAATCACGCAATGATTACTAACGAAAACGAAGCCTGGCAACACTGACTCTGTGTCTTCCTACCCGATTCGACGCCATTTGTGTAATTCTTGTCTTGTCCTGCAACATACGCAAACACAGAGCTTCCATCTGAACCTGCGTCTTCAGAAGGGGAGGAAAACAGTTTCTGCGTCTTTTATAACTGAATTATCTCCACGTGTGTCACTGTATGTACTTAATCAAGTTTTGTTTTTATTGGTAAATTATTGTATGCTTTATAATTATTTATTTGGGGCTTGCCCCGAGTTAATCAGTATGTAACTGTGACCACATTCTTACTGTTGGGCGTGTGTTTCTATTTAGAAGCAGCTGCAGACGTACAGTATAAATCCTGCAGCCTCTAGTGCTTTGAGCGATTCATGATACAACATACCAAGTGGTATGAAACAATTGCTACCGGATTGTGGTTCATAATATTACCAGAGAATGCGTTTCTTGAGAGTCTCGCCATCTTCTGGAGTGTGACGTCGTGTAAAAAGTATAGATGAAAGTTATCCCTGGACTTAATTAAGCACCTTACCATGAAGAAGAATGGGGGAGTGGAGGTATAGTTAACCATTCTTGACCTCGGAATTAGATGGTGAGTGTCTAGCTTCAAGTTCCAACCGCTTTACATCTAGGAAAAGACCCTCCCCCCCCCGATATCCGTTGGATAGGTGGCTGGATAGGCCCTAGAGCCGATCTCGACTAATTGGAGTAGAGAAATATTTTCTTGCCTTTGCCTGGAATCGAATACCGACTTCTCGGTTGTCCTGCCCGTATCCGGGTCGATGTCCGTGTAGTATAGTGTGAGTCTTCTAACGTTTCGGAAGTATGTAGTCCCTCCGTCTTCGGGTACAAAGGGTAAAACCAGTAAGCAAACAAGTGCGGAGCTGGGAAAGTGGATTCCTTATTTTACTTGGTGTTTGTGTGTTTTTCCTTCTCGCATTTTACTTCTACTCGTCCCTTAAGCTACTGTAAAATGTGAGTGAACTTCTCTCCCTGTCTCTCATCGTAATGTCCACGTTTTGTCTCTTTCTGTCAATATTAATGTAACGCCCGTTTAGAATTTAACGGGAAGTCTCGTAATTGGTTACATAATTTTTGTTTTTAATTCGCTTAGTGGGGGGTGGAGTCCAACTGGGTCCACTCGGCACGGCGGCCACTGATTGGCCTATTGTAGCCTGCCCCGGGTGACTATGATGATGGAGAATTTGTTGGAATGAAGATTGGCAAGGGAAACCGAAGTACTCGGAGAAAACCCACCCCAGCGCCAGTTCGTCCGCCACAAATCCCATTTTACCAGACGCATGGATCGAACCCGGACCCCCGCGGTTGGAAGCCAGAGACTAACCGCTTGAGCTAATTGGTTACATAAGATTTCGTATTATTAAATTTCCCTGCTTTCTCCCGCCCATTCGTTTCTAGTCCTACATATCGAAAGATATGTCTAGGCTGACGTTCAATGCCTTCCCCTCCTACTGTGTTTTTCAGGCGTCGTGTCACAGTACATTCTTACAACGCTGTAACGCTTGACAGTTCGTTGCTGTGGTAACGTGAAATGTTGTAATGACAACGACAGATCTCACATTTACAAAATTTTGGGTATAGAAAGACATATGATACCTCATAAGACTGAAACATTTGAAGGAAGAGTAAATACTGGAATTAAGCGGCCTCCGTAGTCTAGAGGTAACGTTCCCACCTCATGACTCGTAGTACGCGGGTTCAAATACCCGGCGGAGGTCGTCGAATTTTTAAGGGCGGAAAATTTCAGGGAACAAGTCCTCCGGGAGGGACTTTAAGCCGTGGGTCCCATGTCGTAGCTTTACGGCACGTAAAAGAACCTCAAATCTCCTAAGGAGGTCACTGAGCCAGATTCCAGGACGTTTCCCGCCCAACAGCAGTCTCTAATACCGCTGGTAGATGGGGGAAGCATTATAGATACCTCTCAGCTAGTAGAGCCAGTCTCGCTGGCTGTGCGGGACTGAAGGTAAGCACTAGTACCGGTAGGATATAGAGACTAGTAGAAATCATAGAGGGAAGCACAATGGACCAATACAGGTCTAAGTGCATGGGGAAACCCACCCTCTCCAATAACTAACTAACTAAATACTGGAATTAAGTTAAGCGTCAACACAACAAATATACTAACTTTTAATGTGTTACAGTTCGAATTTTTATTTCTGCCCGTTGCCAGGATATGACTAGTGAAGACTGAGAAACCTAGTGTTTATAACGGTGAACTATAAAGTGTATAAGGATATATATCCGGAAGACATAACAGGATGTACCAGTGAAGATAATTCATGAAGGAAAAAGGTTGTAGTGTAAGTTATTTCCAGAATGTATTGTTTTGTGAGAAGCTGGTGAGTGACGTGAATGTTTGTTCATGACTGATGTCAGAATCAAGAGTGGGTTATTCAGACCCGTTGGTACGTGTACGTTACTTGTGTCACACGACCTGATAGGGACTTAGTTGCTATTACAGTTTAAGACAGCCCCAATTACTGGGTCGCTGTTCTGAAGTAATTTGGATGGGGGAAGAATATGGCGCTTAATGAGCAAAACTTGCTCTTCTCCGATTAATCTGGTTGCCACCTTATCGCTGTCAGGAACCCCCCAAGCCACATTACCTGACTGCCACTCACCTAGACTAAAATGATATGACGTAATGAGCACGTTTTAGGGGGTTCATGCAGCATTCTAATTTTAGCGTAACTCTATCTCACGGAAGAACCAGAATATGTCACTGCACACGCTGTGATCCTTTCGTTCTATCCTATATTCGCCCGTGATAATGAATTTCCCAGGAGAATTAAACCTCACAGTAAAGAGAAATATATATAATTATTTATTTTCACTTCATTTGATGACGCTAATGAGTTCTGTATATATATTGTCGAAAGATTGGATGACAGCAAATAATTATTTGGAAAGCATGTGGAAGAAGGCGTTGGTGGCCAATTTCAAGATACACTTTGAACAAATTTGAATAAGTGATAATGCCTCTGATTTTTATTTTGGAAGATCCAAGTTAGAATCTCTACATTCACACCGACTATCTGGACTGAGTATTTTCCTTATTTTCTTCAGTCCATACGAAGCAACGGACATATATACCTTGCATATGCGAAGCATCCGCCATGGATACCCTGCATATGTGAAGCATCCGACATAGATGCCCTGCATATATGAAGCATCCGCCATGGATACCTACATATATGAAGCACCCGACATAGATGCCCTGCTTATGTGAAGCATGAGACATAGATGCCCTGCATATGCGAAGCATCCGACATAGATGCCCTGCTTATGTGAAGCATGAGACATAGATGCCCTGCATATGCGAAGCATCCGACATAGATGCCCTGCTTATGTGAAGCATGAGACATAGATGCCCTGCATATGTGAAGCATCCGCCATGGATACCCTGCATATGTGAAGCAACTGAAATAGATGCCCTGCATATGTGAAGCATCCGCCATGCATACCCTGAATTCAGAAGTGATCCTTCCACGTAATGCGAATTCGTGATATACAGTAATTCCTCGCCTAAGTTTGTCCCAGTTGACGTTGTTTCGTTATTACGCTGATACTGTTTCCATACCAAGACCCCACACGACGTCGTGTTAACTTGTTATTACGCCGTTGTTCATCCCAGAGTTTAACTAAACGGTCGAAGTGGAGGGTTACCCGCCCAAAACAGGTGTTTAATGTTGATGTCAGTGGGCCTCATCCACCCCACTCGCTCGCTTCAGCTCTGGCCATCGGTGAATACAACATTTCGCACTAAATGCAAAATAAATATTGTTGAAATTTTAATTGCATGTACTTATAGATACGGTCTAGGAAATCGAGATTAACGGCCGTGGGGATCCGTTGCGCTGACCACGTGACACCCTCTATCAGAAGTTGGCACTGACTTCGCCGACAAGGGGCGGGCGCTCGTTCGGTGTAGTTCGCTTGCGGACTGCAGGCCACAGAGATTTTTGTATTTATAAATAAGAATGTACAAGTATATACAGTCACGTCCATATTGCCTATGTAGCAATGCACATTATGGAGGGTGAAGAAAGGCTGAGGAACCTAACCTGCTTATATCTTAGGTTCTTTATGGTGAAAGTGTATCTGCTTAACGACGTTTCGCATAACATAGAGGCTTACAAGAACCTATCTACGACGTTAAATAACTGTATTTTTCCTCCATAAGCTGGATTATTAGTATCTGCATTCTGTATACGTGGCTTCCCATTGTACGCAACATGATCTGATGGGGTATTGCAGGTAAGAAGACCCTTGAGATGCTAAAAAGTAAGTTTTTAAGTATATAAAAATAAACACCCTTCACATTTTTCGGCTGGTTACCACCCATTCCTTCATAATCGAATCTGGACATTATATAAGTTTAAAGCATTTTTTTTATTGCTAGTGGGGTGGGACTAAGTACCTTCTACTGCGGCCACTTCTGGCCTATTGTACCAGCCCCAGATGATAGGTGAGGGTGATTGTGGAGCAATTGGTGGAATGAAGATTGGCAGGGGAAACCGAAGTACTCGGAGAAAACTTGCCCCAGTGCCACTTTGTCCGCCACAAATCCTATTTGACCAGACCCGGGATCGAAGCCGGGCCGCCGCGGTGAGAATCCAGCGACTAACCGCTTGAGCTACGGCGCGGCCCTCAAAGCAATTTACTTTAGGATAGTCGAAGCTTGAAGATTTCTGCTTCTGGGATATAACACCGTGTAATCCTCTGATAGTCAACGGACGTTTCAGAGGGACATGTGGCCTCCATCTTTGAATAATAAGACAAGCAAAAAGTCAGCTTTGAAAGCAGGCGGAAATCAGATCTGATTTGTTTCTCGTCTTACTCTACGACTCCGGAGATGTTAGCGACGTGTTCATCCAAAACGTCTGTTGACTTTCAACAGATTACAACGGAGTTATATATATTACAAGACAGAACTCTTCATAAAGATCATTGTGAGAACCTCAAATTCTAATCGAAGCTTAGCTCTACACAGAATATATCTATCTATATGACTCTACTGTTCTACTGGTGGACCTTTGACGCTTTTTCGGTTTCTTAACCATATACACAGTCGGTAGGATTCCTTGGACGGGGGATCAGCCCGTCGAAAGGCCGCTACCTACACACGGGACAACACAAACAGAAAAAACGCACATAGACATCCATGTCTCGAGTCAGATTCGAACCCACGATCTCAGCGTTCGAGCGAGCGAAGACAGTTCATGCCACTGTGATCGACCACAGAATATTATTATTATTTAAACTGCAAATGGGTTTTTGCCCGGTGGCAGTGAAATAAGACGCCGTATAATTTCAAGAATGAAATCCTTCTCATATCCCGAAACTATTCCATGGGCACATAAGTACAACCCGCATATTCCATTTGGTGTATGTACATTTCCCATCTGAAATCCTAATTAATACTGTCTCTCACTCGACCTACATCTGGAGCTAGAGAGAGGGGGTTTGTGGTGCTAATCCTACTGCACGCCCGCCACCCGCTACTGTCCTGGCAGTGAACTCACTTGAGTCTCCTGATGGGGCGCCACAAGGGAGCGGCAGTGGGAATATTGATGAGGTGGAGGTACAGATGTCGCCGCACAACTCCATTTCGTTTCGGAGGAAAGTCAGGAAAGCAGAGACGTCCAGAATTATTGCCGTAACATTGATCTAAGCGGGGATTAACTTTAAAAGGATCATATAAATTATTGCAATGAACTCCTGCTCGTTGTTAAAAAAATATATATAATATTTCGGAAATTTGTTTTTTTTTAATGACTGGTTATCCTGATATATGTTCGACCGTGAATGGTTAAGGCTGCAAGTAAGGTATTACGTAAGTTTCGGGTTCGTTACCAGCCTCTGCCCTCAGTATGGGAATGGCAAGACAATGGCCGCGCGGTCTAATGCATGAACTGTCTTCGCCCGATCAAACACTGGGATCGTGGGTTCGAATCCCACTTGAGGCATTGATGTCTGCGTGCGTTTATTCTGATTATTCTGTTCAGTTGGCAGGTAGCGGCCTTGCGACTGTCTGTTCTCCCATCCAAGAGGATTTCCCAGCATTTGATGGAACCCGAAGGTTCATTACCGCGTTCACAAGAGCCCTCCACTGCTCCCTATCCTGAGCCAGATCAAACCAATCCATACCATTCCATCCTATCACGCTAAGGTCCATTTTAATATTTTCCACCCACCTACGCCTTGGTACCGACTGTGTATAAGATCAAGAAATTGGAAAAGTGGCCAAGGTCCAAGAAAGGGTTGTAGAGCCTTAGATAGATAGATAAATAAGTAGATAGGTAGGTAGGTAGATAGATAGATATAATAAGGAATTGGCGAAGAATATTGTTTTTTTTTAACATATAAAACTGACCCTGACGATGATATCTTAGAAACGAAATAGGTTTTTGCTTGGTAGACTGAAGGATAATCACGTTCGTGCTACTGGTAAAAGCGATTTCGCCGAAATCGACATTTCGCACTTCGGGTCTTAATGAGCATACCGTTGTTTTTCTGAAGGAATCGCCTATGAAGTTTTGTTTAGGGGGATAAACTACATAAATTTCTGAACTTTGAAAGAAAAATTGTTAGAGAAATTTTGGAGGAAATCGTAATTTTGTGTTTTGGGTATTCATGTGAAAGGCCCCTATTTTTGGACCTGCAATATTTACATATACCGCTATCCGATGGAATGGACCAACTTTTAAGTAGCGAATATGAACCAAATCGTTCGAACCTTTCACGTGCTACCGACGGCCACATCCGTACATATATGCACGTATTACGAATCACATTACGAAAGCATATTTGTTCTTATCTAGGGCCCAAAGACATGTAAATACGTCAGAATCTCTAAATAGGTTTTCCTACATTCACGACAACTTTCTCATACCATGTATGACAACGTAACGATTCAGTGTTTATAGCGAGGTTCACCCGCCCGTCTCTTCACCCACAGTTTGATAACCCTGGTAAATATTTGGTAAAAAATACTCGTGGTAATTACTTATCTGTTTTTTGGACTTTAACAGTCTTCTATAATTCTAAAAAACATAAAAACACTGTTTCGGGAGCCGAATATACTGCCATCCTCGGGTGAGGGGCACTTGCTTAGTTGAGTGCTTCAAAGTGTTGACGTCAATATAGTAGCAACATGGCCGTGCCTAGCTCAGGGGTTTAGTTGCCGGTTTCCCACTGAGGCGGCTAGGGTTCAAGTCAGGTCAGGTGGGATTTATGGTGGACAAAGTGGTACTGGGGCAGGCTTACTTCGAGTATTTCGATTTCCCCTGCCAGTTCTCATTCCACTGACTGCTTCACACTCATCATCTATCATGCGGGGCTGGTACAGTAGGCCAAACAGTGGCCGTCGTGCCAAGTGGACTCAGTCTCACCCCACCAAAAGAAACTTGTAACGACATGAACGTGAAATTATAAAGGCGGACTGTTATTGCTTGCAGAGCCAACTACCAGGTGTCGGGGCTGCAGCCACTATGGTTCCACGTGTGCAACGTGCTTCTTCACGCGGCCGCATCATTGCTCTTCACGCGCGTGTGTCTGGCAGTCGCCGGACTTCAGCCAAATTTCGCCGGGGCGGCAGGCATCCTCTTCGCGGCGCATCCTATACACACAGAAGCGGTGAGTACGGCGCGACACTGTGTTCCCGATACCGGAACTTTGTGGCAGGCCCGATCTATCAGCGAAATACCGCTAAAAGTAAGGAAATAGATCTTTTGTGTTTGTTCCTTATTTATGCCTGCAACACCGAGCAAGGAGTCGCGATGACTCAGTCTGTATAGCGATGGGTTGTGAAGCCGGGGCAGGGGCAAGAGATTTTTCTCTATTCCACAGCGTCCAGACAGTATCTGGGGCCCAACCCAGTCTTTTATAAAATCTGAGACGGGTGCTTTTCGCCGGGGTAAAGCCGAGATTCGAAGCTGACCACTCTCTTCCATCTATTGCCGAGGTTAAGAATGGTGGAGCTATGCCTCCACTTCACATTTGTTCCAGCCGGAGGATGGAAGATGAAAGGCGAATTCGAAAATATTTGGAAGCAAATAGCAGTGTTGTACGTCGAAGCACTGCCATTGAATTTACCTGTAGGGAACTAGGTCAACCATGAAAAATCTACATTCAGGATAGCCTGTGTCCCGTCCGAGATTCGAATCCAGGACTTCACTGTTAGAAATCCGGAAAGTTGCTGCTTAACCGACCTGTTAATTGCTGGCTTTGTTGAGTATATGGCGACATTGGCATGTATCTAAATGAAGACTTACGCGTGGAATATCACCCATCTCTCCATGGCCCTACGGTCCTTGAGGGCCTTGGCTGCTGTTTCAGTTCCTTAATCTATGCACAGCCGGTAGGACTCCTTGGGCGGGAGTCCAAGCCTATCTGAAGACCGCTACCTACACGCAGAATAAGCGCACATAGACATAAATACCTTGAGTGAGATTCGAGCCCACGACCCCAGGGTTCGAGCAAGAGAAGATGGTTCATGCCTTAGACGGCGCGGCCATTGTGACTGTCAAGTTATGACCTAGTGTTTATGAAATGAAACCCAGAAATCTTATTCTTATTCTTTGATTGTACTGTCCTTTTAAGTTTCACCTTTGTCTCCCTCATTATTCTTGCCCATTCTAGTCCATTTTCAGCCTTCTTTCTCCATTGTCTTTTTTCTTTTGCTAAGTTCCTTGTACTGTGGCCATTTCTGGCCTATTGTACCAGCCCCAAATGATAGGTGAGGGTGATTGTGGAGCAATTGTTGGAATGAAGATTGGCAAGGGAAACCGAAGTACTCGGAGAAAAGTCGCCCCAGCGCCACTTTGTCCACCACAAATCCCACATGAACAGAACCGGGATCTAACCCGGGCCGCCGCGGTGGGAAGCCATCGACTAACCGCTTGAGCTATGGCGCGGCCCTCCGTTGCCTTACTCTTATATTTCTTAAATCATTCATAACATTATCCAGCCATCTTAGTCTCGGTCTCCAAATGTTTCTTTTCCATTCAGGTCTGCCATCCAGGATTCTTTGTGGTACCCTACTACTCTCCAAACGCAGAACATTTCCAGTTCCCTATTAGATCTTATTCACCATGTACCATTTATACATAAAGGACCATATATCCTTCACAAAATTTTCCCTTTCCAGGACATGAGAGTTGCTGTTGATTTCTCTGTAATTGTCCGGGTTTCACTATCGAAAAGGACAGCAGGTTAATTATTTTATATTACTTACTTACTTAGTTACAAAGGGCCGTGCCATAGCTCAAGCGGTTAGTCGCTAGCTTCCCACCGCGGCGGCCCGGGTTCGATCCCTGGTCTGGTCAAGTGAGATTTGTGGTGGACAAAGTGGCGCTGGGGCAGGTTTTCTCCGAGTACTTCGATTTCCCCTGTCAATCTTCATTCCATCAATTGCTCCAAAATCACCCTCACCTATCAGCTGGGGCTGGTACAATAGGCCAGTAGTGGCCGCAGTACAAGGGACTTAGTCCCACCCCACAAGCAACAAAAAGAATACTTTGTTACTTACTCATGGAGCTGAGCCCTTCTGGAGGAGCCGCCAATTCTGCAGCTACTCAAGAATTTCCCAGCATTTTATGGAACCCGAAGGTTCACTACGTTGTTCACAAGAGGCCACTACTGGTCCCTGTCCTGAGCCAGATCAATCCAATCCATACCATCCCATCCTATCTCTCTAAGATCCATTTTAATATTGTCCACCGACCTGCACATTGGTCTTCCCAGTGGTCTCTTTCCTTCTGGCTTTCCCACCAATATCTTATATGCATTCCCCCATTTGTGCTGCATGCCCTGCCCACATCATCTTCCTTGACTTGATCATTCTAATTATATTTGGAAGAAATTGTTTTATATATTTTCGTTTTTATTTTCATGGATATATATCTTACTCTGAGGAGGCTTCAAACTGCATAGAAACATCTGTTGCCTATAGTAATTTGTTCCTTTATATCTGCAGCCGAGTTATGAGACAGCCGAGATATTTGAAAGGTGAGACCACTTCAAAGATTTCCTCGCCTATTGCAATGCCATTTATCGCAAGTTCACTCCTCCCGCAACCTTGCATGTACTTGGTTTTCTCAGTATTGATTATGAACCCAGCAGAAGACGATGTTGCCTGTGTTTATTCAAGGACTTCATTTAAACCATTTGCATTGCGGGTAGGGATGGCCATGTCGTCCGCATTTGCCGGTATCTGCCATGTTCTATTGAAAATTGTTGCGCCCGGGTTCCTTGTTTTGCTCTAAGAAATTTTCCAAAGTGAAAACCGGAAAAGTATATACTTTCTTTACAATAAGAAAAACTCCTTGGTTTTAGTCCGCAAGCGAAATATCTCGACCGAGCGACCTCTGCTTTTCGGCGAAGTTAGTGCCAACTTTAGCGGATAGTGTGTCACGTGGTCAGCGCAACGGATCCCCACGGACGTTAATCTCGGTTTTCTAGACCGGAGCCGTTATTCCATTCAAGTAATTACTCAATTATCCTCACGAGACCCACTACTTCTCAGAAAATATGGTAGCGTCGGGAAGCGAACCGGGTACCTCTCAACACTAGACCATAGAGGTGGTCCGCACTTTAATTAGAATGGAATTAAAAAAGACATTTTCCCGATCACGAATATGATTACGCCTACATTGATGTCATTTAAGGTAACAAGTATTTAAATATGTCTAATATGAAGTGTATTTTATACGTTGCTAAAATTATATAATTCGTTTTTTTTTATTTCTCCATACACTAACTTTTGATTTACGTTCCAGACTTCAAAGAGATATTTTTAATTTTAAACATACATCAGTAACATGCATCTTCAATAGGAAATTCAGCGTAGCTTTCAGAGACGGGATCAGTGAATTGGGCTTATTTATTTATTTAATACTGTCAGTTCATAGAATGCTCGCTGCCTCTGAAATTTCAACGATAAGTCACTCCCAGCCGTTATGTGAAATGATGTGCAGAAAAAAATTTGAGAGTAAAAAAAAAAAAAAGCAACATATTTTCAGAACCTAGTAAGTTGTATATATATCATTCTATCCGCACAAAAGCCTTGTAGGCGTGAGTCTTGTCATTGTCATTGCGCAATTTCTGGCTAACACAACAACGAAATGCTCAGCATTAGCACTTTCCATTTGTAGTAAGTCGTGAACAAACGAGCAGTCATTTATGTCAGTGTGTTGTGTGCATTCTGTGATAACTAACAGTATTTTGATGTAGATATGTGAAGTTTTATGTGCTATATAAATGAGACGGCTTACGATTGAGTATTTTTGCGCGTTATTCGTTGGAGATGCCTTGACGAATCTTTATGAAATAGTACTTAATTAATTAAGCACAGGGAAAACTTTACCTTTTACTGGAAAGAATGTGAAAGAAAGCAGAAGAGATTAATAATACGAAAAATTATAAAACAAATGAAATGATGAGACTTCCGCTGGACTTTCAACGGGAGTTACATTATTGTTGGTAGGACTGGTACTACAATTCACTATAAGCCATAGCCTTTCTGTGGAAGTGTAGCTCCATTGTTACTTAACCTTCGAAACTGCTTGAAAGTGGGTGGTAAGGGTCACGCCTCGGCCCTTTACCCCCGGGAGAAGAACCACCGTACAGATTGGATAGGAGACAGAGTGGACCCCAGATCCTGTCTGAAAGCAGTGACACAGAAATAAATGTCCTCTCCTCCGGGAATAGAACCCCGGTTCTACGGTTATCCAGCCGGTAACCTAGTCGCCACAGGCCTTACCAACCGAATACCCTGCTTGTAAATAAGTACTACCAACATTCTGCATGTGATTAGTATTCGTTTGACTTTGAAGAACGAACCAGTAGATTCATCTGGTGTGGTGGCAGTATTGGTTTCATTGATATCGTGTTATAACTGTAAGAAAATAAAAACGGTTTAATTAGTAAGCGTGTAATTTAGAGCTTTTAACTTTCTTGGGAAGCTGATAGTCTCTGAGTTAGTAAATACCTGTTCTTACTTGGAACGTACTAGTTCATTTTTCAGAGCTGAAGGGTAAGTGAAGCAGGAAACTTCCACGAAATTTCAGTCCTGAAGATAGAAGTAATATGTTTCTCCGAAACGTCATGCTTCTCTCATAATTTTTGCCCACAACCAATATTCTTGTCTTAGGATGTGAGGCGAAAGTTTCATAATTAGATGGAAATACTGACAATAGGTTTTAGTTATCCGAGCTGGACCACGGACTGCCGCCCGTTGAGGCGCATACATTTCACAGGACTATAAGCCGTTCGAGAGCTTCTCTCCCCACCGAATTCCATTTGGATGTCCATTATTGATTAAAGGGACATTGTGAAATTATTGTGCATGCTTTGCATTCCACATTCCATTTGCACCAATTCCTGCGAGTGGAACTGAACTTTAAGCAACAAATTAGCGTAGTTGTCGGAGACTTTACTTCTTAGAGCTGGTTAACTTAACTGTACAATGTAATGAAGCAGAACCGAGATACAAAATAGTTTAATTAGTGACGTGTATGTTTGTTTTTTGTGTCTAATTCTAAGATCCTGTAAGTATCTGAGACCATTCACCCCTAAATTATAGAATGATTGGTGAATAAAGGATTGGGAGAGTATCTGGAAGGAAGCGAGTCGTGTCTTAAGCGAGCTAATGTCCTAGAACTTGCTGAAGGTACTGAAAAAACCACGCGAACGTTGACTCAGGATATTCTGTGTTCCAGTCGGAATTTAAACCCATCACGTCCCAAGGTCAAGTGCAGAGCTTTTCCATTATGTTCGATATCTCATTTTCTTAGATGTGATGCCGTGTACTTTTGTAGATAGGTACAAATAATTCGAAGGGATGTGGTGCTTTCTTTTTCAAGGTTGAAGCGTCTTCAGAATCTCGTTAATAATAATAATTAACGTCTCCCTATAAAATTAATAATATACTTATTTTGGTGAAACTAATGAAATGATTGGTTGAATGTACAGATGGGTCATTTTTATGCAGTGTCTTTTCCTTAATCTTTGACTCCTACATTTCATTCGAAGTGTAGGATTAATAAAGGGTTAATCCAAAGGGCAAGCTCAATAGATCAGTGAAGGTCGCAGTGCGAGGGCTGGATTTTATGGCCCACCCCTTACACACATACATATATAAAAAGTAAGGCTATCCCTATAACACACCATGGAGGCCCATAGGGTTGTGAGACGTTGAGGGTCCCACATTATCTAGACAATCGGCTCGAAGGTGGCGGTCAGGTTGTCAGCCTTTCGCGCCGGCCGCGCTTTACTCCCCAAGAAAATGATTTAATTAATTAGTACTCATTTCTGTTAGAGGCTGAGTCGACCCCAGGGCTATATTGCGGCCGGAAGGATTAGGTCGATCGAGAAAAATCCAATGACCTCATCGGGACTTGAAACCGTGACCTTCCGGCTTGTAGCATAGTGCCTCAACCAATTACGCTACCGCATATACACATACATACAAATACGTTCCTTAATATTTCAGAATTTATTTTCATAATTGCATAACGGCGGTTAAAATTCACCGTCATAGGGTTATACGCATAGAAAAGTTGTCTTATAATATGTGACATTCAATAGTCCTATAGAGCTTCACCGACTTTTCGGACAAACGCATCGCCTCCACCCACAAAGTCGGAAAGCAGTTTTCTTGGCTTACACTTCTATCCTCAAGATAGAGACACTGCGTTCCCTGAAACGTCGGTGAATTTCTACAAGATTTTGCGGCGTCATATCCTAGAATATTACAATGTCCGTGGTTACCTCTGCGAGAAACTTGAAGCAAAGTAATTCCCTTAATTTACCTTACCTGCACCAGTTTCCTTCTTCAGATTTCCGGGGCTGTAATTTGATAGGGGTTTCGAGTGTCAGGATTATAGTATGTTGGAGAAAATTGCTTCATAACTTATACACTTCTTCAAGCGTAATTTACAATGATCAAGTCAAGGGGAATGAAATGAGCAAGGATAGGAAATAAGTGCATACAAAGATTTTGAAAGAAAAACCTGAAGGAAATTTAACACCAGGAAAACCTACAATTGCCGATCACATTGACCCCGCGTTCTAAGGCGTGAACTGTCTTCGCTCGAGCGCTGGGGTCGTGTGTTCGAATCCCACTCGCATGGATGTCTGTGTGTGCGTTTATTCTGTGTTGTGTTGTCCTGTGTATAGGAAGCGGCCTTGCGATGGGCTGATCCTCCCTCCAAAGTGTCCTACAATATGTGTAAGAAATATACTGCGAAACTGAAAAAGAGGCCAAGGCTCAACAAAGGGCTTTAGAACCACTGATGAATGAATGAATGAGACCTAGACTTACATGGGAGGATATTATTAAAATTTATCTTAATTAATATAGGATGTGATATGACTGGATTCTTCTGGCTCAGTATAGAAACTAATTGTGGGCTGTTGTGAATATGGTAATGAATTTTCTAGTCCCATAAAATTCTGGGAATCTCTTTGTTCCTCAAGAAGAGCTCTGCTCCATGGAGTTGGTTGGTTAGTTAGTTAATTAGAATCTGGGTAAAGCCACGAAAGCTTCTTCTCAAATCCTTCCCAGTTACTATGTACCATTCGTTCTACCATTTCGAAGCTATACAGCCTCACTTATTGACAGAGTCGTAAAACACAACAACAGCAACAAAAAAGTAAACCTGAAATTAATGGACGATACATCCTTGATAAAACAAAGCGTGTATTTGTCGCCGGCTCACAGCGAAACGTAAAGGCGAGGCTGATAGGGGAGTGAAGCGCCATTTCGTCAAACTATTTGCCGGTATAAATCTCTGGTCTCAGCTAAACAAACACGCAACCCAGGCAAGGGTATATAGCCACTGTGTAAACACATCGAAAAGCAATCACATTCCCAATTACAAGCTATACTTATATGCTATAGCACTCGTGTCCCTTCCGATCAACTTTCACACCCCGTTCCATGTGTTCCCACGAATCGCATCCATCAGTTTGAAGAGAGATACCAAATACTTGCAGAATGTTTACACGTTCGCGAATAAAGTTGACGACAAATGAAACTCCTTGCACCATGGTATGAACACAGAACACTCAGATGCTTTACTTATGTCGTACTGATAATGTGGAAAGTTATAAGATTGTTACAGATTCTTTTCAAGATTTCTTGGAGCACTGCATACAAGTGTCTTGCGATGTTTTGAAATCAAATAAGTACATAGGACACGAACCAAATTTGTTTTAGATTACTCGTAAATATACAAAAGATTGAACATTACTTTGTTAACAGACTAATTGTAATTTGTAGACGTTTTAACAAATCAATGTACATCTTAGTATTAGTTAACTCCGTTGTTTTAGTCCGCAAGCAAACCATACCTACCAAACGACCGCCGCTTATCGACGAAGGTAATGCCAACTTTAGCGGGTAGAGGGTGTCGCGTGGTCAGAGCAACGAATCCCCACTGCCGTTAATTTCGGTCTTCTAGAACGGAGCCGCTATTTCCTTGAAATAGCTCCTCAGTTATCCTCACGAGGCTGAGTGGACCCCGTTCCAGACCCAGTACTTCTCAGAAAATATGGTAGCACCGAGAATCGAACCTGGACCTCTGAATCTGTAGCCAGGAACTCTGACAACAAGACCACAGAGGCGGTTTTAGTATTAGATAAAATATGTAATATTTATATCTATGATATGGTAACACCATGTGTGTTGTACTTCTTTTGGCTTATTTTGGACTTCATCCATCGTCTAGTATGTAAAAGAAAAAAGACCACGACGTTTCGGAGACCGGATCTGTCTCCGTCTTCAGGTGGGTAGGGAAGGATAAACCTACTNTGTGATTAAAAATCATTTATACAAGGTCACACATATCAAAGAAAATGTCTAACTGAACTGAATGTGACGCATGCAGTGAAACCTCTTTCAGACCCCGTTTATCGCCTTGTTTTACCCCTGTCTCTGTGTCTTTCTTACATTGTTGTCTGTATATTATTTCACACGATATCGTTTTAAATTTCTTACATACTGCGGGTTTTCAAAATATAAATTTGCGGTAAAGAGAAAAAAATCTTGCACCTGCTCGGGAACCGAACGCCGTCCATCCAAAACATAGCCACTGTCTATAGAGACTGAGCTATCGGAAAAGCATCCCGTACGAGTTGTATTCCTCTTTCTCTTTCCGAAATTTTGGACGCGGCGTCATGATTTCATTCCTTCCACCCCCCTCCCCCCCTACTGCTCTCGGGACAAACGTGTTACAGTTGAAAATGTTCTTCGGTACCCTCGACGCAACAATAATGATGTTTAAATTAATAGACGTTCCGTGAATAAAATCAATAGAGTTTCAAATATATTTTTTTTAGTGCCGGTCACGGTAGCCGCGCGGTCTAAGGCATGTACTGTCTTCGCTCGCTCGGAAGCCGGGATCGTGGGTTCGAATTTTACACAAGCATGGATGTTTGGTGTTGTATGCGTTTATTCTCTGTTTGTGTTGTCCTGTGTTTCGGTAGAGGCCTTGCGATGAGCTGATCACTCGTTCAAGGAGCCCTACCGTCTGTAAAATATGATCATGAAACTGAAAAATCAGCCCTATGCTCCAAAGTTGGAGCAAAAGGAGAGATTTTTTATAGTGTTTCTAGTCATAATGGTTGTTATGAATTTGCCCATGGAAGTAATATTCGCTATCACCTGCAGAGATTATTCTCAAGACGTGCAGAAATTAACACGAGGTCGTTCATCATTGCTTCAGTGTAAGGATTAATTACCTGAGCATAAAGATATGCAGACTCAAGCACGCAAACAAGGCTGCAATTAATTTGCTCTTTCCACGTACCTGCAACCTATTTCCGCGTTTGTTCATTGAAAAGAAAGTTGATTAGTTACACGTTTCCTGTTCCAGTGGGTCGAAGTACGTATAAAGATCAGAAACGTGTGATCCAACATGAAGCAGACAGTTTATAAATTATTTGTTTATTGTGCCGTGACATGACGCCTGAAAGCCGGAACAGCGGAGCCAGAGTAGACGTCCATTACTAGGCAACGATTCGGTAAATAGGTTCCCGCGGCAACGAATAAACAAGCAACCTTCGAGGTATTGTTGCGCTATAAAGATGGAAACGGTGTTTCCTCTTGGATCCACCCCAAAGTTATATAACGAGGACCCCAGAATAACTTGAGAGTTCAGCCCCTTGTGGAGGCGTGGTCGAATACTTCCACCGTAGCCCTGGAAGTTGTAGGAGACGACGAAAAGGGAACCCAGTGCCTGGGGACATAAATACGCTAAACTAGCCCTCTAGGCTGGGGGTGTCTCGAATCTGAGACAGTAAAATGTGGCCATGAGTCCCGCGGGACTCGGACCTGAGAATGATTGCGCTGGCAAGGGCCAGCAGCAATTGTAAACGGCAATCCCATCCTTTCTTCAGGGAAATTGTTACATACGGACTATGATCGCAATTGTTCAGTTGGAAAAAATACTGGTCGTGAGTCTCAAGGGGCTTGTTGCCAAGACGAACGATTGGCGGTAAACCTGGAGTCGTAAAAAGACTCTTGACTCTGACTCTGACCAAGAGTTGAGTTGAGACTTGAAAGTGAGCCTGCGAAGTGAAGGCTCAGCTTGTGATTTAAAGACTTTATGTGTGATCTAGTTACAGTGAGACTGTTACAGTTCCGTTGCCAAGATACGACTAGTGAAGATCGAGAACATTTAGCGTGTCCATATGATTTGTAAAGTGTGGAAATTAGCAATAGCGGTATAATTACTTGTAGTTACGAGTTAAGTGTATAAGTGCAATAAAATCCGATAATCCATTCCAAACCCCGTCTAATAGTAACACCCATAATACACGTGACAATGTAGCTGATGCAAATATTAAAGTGGGTAAAGTAATATTCATTATTATTCATTTACTTTTCTCTCCACAGCGTCAAAATCGGCCCTGGGACCCACCCAGCCTTCTGTCCAATGGGTACCGGGGTCTGTTTCCCCGGGAGATAAAGGGCTGGGTCGTGAAGCCGACCACTCACCTCTATCTAGTGCCGAGGTCAATAATGGTGGAGATATACCTCCACTTTTCAATATGTCTTTATTGCGTGGTATTTAATGAAGAGCAGGGAAAACTTTACTTTTTTTTTTTTTACTTTTCAATTTATCTGCTTTAGGCTTGAAGTACTCATAATCAAATCTCAATTTGAATATATTTTTTGTTTTATTTAATTGCGCTGCCAGTATCGAGTCTATATAGCGTTGATAATAGATTGATTAATGAATGTAGAGTAGTTGGTTGGGTGGTGGAAAAGGTTAGGGAAAGACTGGCAGTGAGCAAACAGACAACACAGAGTTCACATGGAGAGGTTCAATCTCAAGAAATTAAACGAGGTAGAAGGTAAAGAGCAGTGTTGTGGTGATATCTTAAATAGGTTCGCGACTTTGGAAAACTTGGAAACTGAGGTGGATGTTAATAAAGCTTGGGAAACTATTAGAGAGAATATAAAAATATCTGCCAAAGAGAGTCTAGGTTATTGTGAACTGAAGAAGCATAAGCCATGTTTCGATGAAGTGTGCTCAAAATTAATAGATCATAGAAAGCAGGCCAAATTGCAATGGGTACAGGATCCAAGCGAGTTAAATGGGGATAATCTGAACAATATAAGACGTGAAACCAGCAGGCATTTCAGGAACAAAAAGAGGGAATATCTGAAAGACAAAACTGATGAACTTGCAATGAACAGTAAGAACAAGAACATTAGAGACCTGTATAGAGGAATAAATGACTTTAAGATGAGTTACCAGCCTAGCAGTAACTTACTGAAGGTTGCAAATGGTGATCTGCTTGCAGATTCCCATAACATTTCGAATAGGTGGAGGAAATACTTCTCTCAGTTATTGAATGTACATAGGATCAGTGGTGTTAGGCAGACAGAAATCCATACAGCAGAGCCGTTAGTACCTGATCCTAGCCCAGTTGAGGTTGAAATTGCTATTGCAAAGTTGAAACGGTATAAATCGCCAGGTAGTGATAAAATTCCGGCAGAACTTATTCAGGCAGGAGGCGAAATATTACGTTCTAAGATCCACAATCTAATTACTTCTGTTTGGAATAAGAAAAATTGCCTGATCAGTGAAGGAATCTATTATTTTACCAATTCACAAGAAAGGTGATAAAACTGACTGTAGTAATTATAGGGGGATATCACTGCTATCAACTTCATACAAAATTATATCCAATATTCTTCTCTCAAGGTTAAGTCCATATATAGATGAAATTATTGGGGATCATCAGTGTGGGTTTCGACGTAACAGATCAACTACAGATCGGATCTTTTGCATTCGTAATATATTGCAGAAAATATGGGAGTACGATAAGACAGTACATCAGCTATTCATAGACTTCAAGAAAGCCTATGATTAATTTAGGAGGGAAGTATTGTACAATATTCTGATAGAGTTTGGGATACCCATGAAATTCGTTAGGTTGATTAAAATGTGTTTAAACGAAACGTATAGTAAAATCCATGTAGGTAAACATTTGTCTGATAAATTTCCTATCCAGAATGGTCTAAGACAAGGAGATGCTTTATCGCCACTCCTTTTCAAGTTTGCTTTAGAATATGCAATTAGGAAGGTCCAGGGAAACCAGGTGGGACTGAAATTAAACGAGACACATCAGCTGTTGGCCTATGCCGATGATGTGAATCTACTGGGTGATAATGTAGATACCATAAAGAAAAACACACAAACTTTAATTGACGCAACTAAAGAGGTTGGTCTAGAAGTAAACACTAAGAAAACTACGTATATGTTGCTGTCTCGTCACCAAAATGCAGGGCAAAATCATGATATAAAAATAGGAAACAGATGTTTTGAAAATGTGGCACAGTTCAGATATTTGGGAACAACGTAACAGATCGAAACCTGATTCAGGAGAAAATTAAGAGGAGATTGAACTCGGGTAATGTTTGCTACCGTTCAGTCCAGAACATTTTGTCTTATTAGCGTCCATTGTTTATCTTGTCTTCTTGTCTGCTGTCCAAAAACATAAAAATTAGAATATAGGAAACTATAATTTTGCCTGTTGTTCTGTATGGCTTTGATACATGGCCTCTGACATTAAGGGAGGATCATAGACTGAGGGTGTTTGAGTATAGGGCGTTGAGGAGAATATTTGGATCGAAGAGAGATGAAGTGACAGGAGGTTGGAGGAAACTGCATAATGAGGAGCTTCATAACTTGTACTCGTACTCTTCTCCAAGTATAATTAGAATGATCAAGTCAAGGAGGAAGAGGTGGCCAGGGCATGTAGCACGAATGGGGGAAACTAATGCGTATAGGATATTGGCGGGAACGCCAGAAGGAAAGAGACCACTGGGAAGACCAAGGCATATTTTGGTGGACGATATTAAAATAGATCTTAGAGAGATAGGAGGGGATGGTATTGATTGGATTTATCTGGCTCAGGATAGGGACCAGTGGAGGGCTCCTATGAACACGGTACCTTCGGGTTCCATAAAATGCTGGGAAATTCTTCAGTATCTGCAGAATTGGCGGCTCAGCTCCATGAGTAATTAAGTAGATAAAAGTAGTTGGTTGAATTGGAATTGGTATGACAGACCGAAGTACTTGGAGAAATCCCCGTCCAAATGCCACGTTTTCCACTACAAATTCCATATAATCGCCTCTGACCTGAAATCGAAACCGGATCGCTGCGTTTCGAAGCCGGAGACTAACTCTCTTGAGCTATGGCATGGCCTAAAATGACGGATGACAGGGACACTTTGTTGGGCTATTTTATCACGACGTCATTAACAAGAAAGACAGGGTTAATGTAGAATTATTGTTAAATGACGAATTAAAACGTATTTAATTTTACCTGTCGTAGCTTTGAGGTAACGAAAGGAAGACGTCGAAAGCCTCAATGAGGATAGCTAAAGTGTCGTACGAGATTCGAACTGAACACCTCGTGAACACGAGTCCAAAACGTAACCACTATGACATCACCCTCCATTACTTTGTCCTGTAAACTGAACGGGGTACCATACGAGGAACATGAAAGATGGGTTCTTCATAACACCTTGTAACCAAAGTACAGTTACATGTGCACCTTATCAGATCCAACCCCTATCCTAGCGCGCTATTTTTCTTTCTCATTAAGGCATGCCTGTGTCAACCTACACCCACCCTCCTAACTAATTTATCATTACTTTCTTTCACGCCTCACGCCTTCATCATCATCATCATCATCGTACTTTTCGCCCATCTCTTTCTCTCACTACGAGCCAGTTGCAAAAATAAAAAAAAGGAGGNGCTTGAAGAGAATCCTGTCTCTAATTGTCTGTGTTCATTACACTTCAATTAACTGTACACAGATCAGCATCTCTGTGTTCCGTTAGATCCACTAGTGGAGCCTCACATTAATGTATGTTATGCAGTTGAATTAACTTCTAAAATATGAAGAAAACTACATACACTATTCGCATGTACTCATTGCGAAGGCGGTATATAGGAAACAACACGCATATTTACGTTGAGTAATGAAAATTGCTGTACATTTTACATTTCTACTCTTTCATCAATGACCAGGAAGTCGGTGATTGATGCCCGGCAGGAGCAAAAGATTTCTTTTCACTTCTCCATGACGTTCAGACCGGCTCTGTGGCCTTCCAAGCTCACACAATGGGTACCGGAGGCTGTTTCCCAGGGGTTAAAGATGTAGGGACGTGAAACTGACCACTCACCTCCATCTAGAACTGAGGTCAAGAATGGTGGAGCTATACTTTCAGTTATTCTTACGTCTTCATGACGTTGTGCTTAATTAATTAAGCTCAGGGGCATTTTACTTTTAGTTCTTTAGCCTACTTTCTTATTTTGAAAAAATAAAAGTAAGCTTATGAGATCACCTTGCTCTCTATATGTCTTTGTATCCTCCCTGTCAACTCTTGAATGCCACAACCAATTGTATGAAACTTGGTATGTATGTAATGGCACCTGAACCATCTCAACGGCTTACTTTATAAATCCTTCCCGTCAGTTGCTGCTGTGTCTTTACGTATGTCGACCTTATCGTTGCTAGGCAACGGTTCGGCAAACAGGTTCCCGGGGTAACGCTGAATTGTCGGAAGCGTTTTCTATGCGGTCCGTATCGTATCAAAGGGAAGTAGTGAATAGTTCTTCCCACAGCTTGTACTATATAAGATGGATTCTTCTTCATAACATTTCGAAACAAAGAGGGGCACAATATTATTTTGAAAAGTCATACAATTTAGCCATTTCGAAGTTGATCGACGTTTTAGATACCGAAACCAATTATTTAAATTTTAATTATACAAGCGAATCATCCTGAGGTGTAAAATTGGTGCTGTTTCGTGGGTAGAGACATGGTGTTGAACATCAATCTACTTTATTTTTTGTATTATTCTTAGTATGATGAGACTGAGTCTACTTGTTACTGCGGCGTATTGTTACCAGGCCCAGATGATTGTGATTTTGTAGCAATTGGTGGAATGAAGATTGGCAGGGAAAACCGAAATAATCGGAGAAAACCCGTCCCAGTGTCACTTCGTCTACCACAAATCCCACATGACTTGACCCTGGCTTGAACCCTGGCCGCCGCGGTGAGAAGCCAGCGAGTAACCGTCTGAGCTATGGCACGGCCACTCAATCTACATTACCAATCCTTATTTCACCCCATTAGATAAATCTACTGGAATTACCTGTGCTAGGTAAATGAACTGCTTCTGGATTATCGCTTGGAGCTTGTAGTCAGTGGATTTTACAAGAAGATATGACAGAATTTGGTATGAATATGGGTTTTCTTAGTAGAAGTTTATTACACTGGGACTGAGGTTCCAAGCTGCTATATTTTTCTTTCTTATAATTAGACGTGAATGCATCTCGAAATCGTGACACTGTCAGCAGAACCAGAAGAATGAACGCGTCTTGTTAATTTTGAGTGCAGAGAGCTGCATTGTCAGACTAACAAGGAAGCTCAGCCTTGATTTGTCGACGGCGCTAGTCTGAGATTTACTGTACATGTGTGTCGTAAAGAGAAAGTGAAGGGGGCTTGAAGGATCTTACGTAATAAGGAACATCGTTATTTCTGTGGGTTGTGTTAAGACACTTTCAGTAATCAGACTGCATAACTTAACTGATACGACGATCACAGTGGCCGCGCGGTCTAAGGCATGAACGTCATCGCCCGCTCGAACACTGGGACCGTGGGTTCGAATCCCACTTGAGGCATGGATGTCTATGTACATTTACAGACAAGTTCAAGGAGTACTGCCGACTATGTGTAGATTAGGAAACTGAAAAAAGTGGCCAATGTTCACAAGGGCTGTAGAGCTATAGATAGATCGATATCATCATTATTATTATTATTATTAGAGGAGGTGGGTTTCCCCATTCACTTAGACCAGTTATTGGTCCATTGTGCGTCCCCCTTTAATTTCTACTGTCCCCATACCCTACCGGTACTGGTGCGTGCTATCAGCCCCGTTCTGCCAACGAGGTCGGCCATCGGTACCTGATATTTCCCCCCTCTACCAGAGGCGTTGGAAACTACTTGGGCGGGAAATTGTTGCCTAATTTCGCTCAGAGGTCTCCTAGAGACATGAGGATCTTTTACGTGCCGTAAATCTACGACACGGGACCCACGGCTTAAAGTCCCTCCCGGAGGTCTTGTTCCCCGAATTTCACGATCTCCGCCGGGTTTGAACCCGCTTACCTTGAGTCATGAGGTGGGAACGTTAACCCTAGACTACGGAGGCTTCTAGATAGATGGATAACTTAAGTGGTAAGGTGATAGGCTAATGACGACTTGCAAAGAATTTGGAAGAAACGTTGCAACGTAATCGATATACTATCCTGGAATTTGATTGGAGGGACTGGGAAAAACCACCAGCGCCTTAGGATAACCGGAACCTCTGTCGAGATTGGAACCTAGCACCTGCTGAATATGCTGTATTGTCCAGAATATGAGACTTTTTTTCTTCAAATTCTGCTTCTTAGAAAAGAGGTTCCTTCTTGTTTCTGGTCCTTAAGAACAAAGGTGAAGAGGTTGATTATTAGGAGTTGTAATTGTAATACTGACTAGGGCTTTTCGTGGTTTCACTCAGTTTCTTCACGTAAATGCCGGTGTAGTACTTCGATTAGGCCACGACCACTTCGTTCAGATTTCTATAAATACATAATCTGTCATCTTACCATTCGACGCTACAGACTGCCGTGACATAAGGCCAAGAAGGGCCCATACTTTTGTAACGTGGGGATGATCCTACAGGCGCGCATGAGCAGGAGAAGAGGAAGAGTACGGACAATGGGGACCGACGCCCTTACCGACGCATGTGATTGTTAACAAGCATAGAATTCAGAAGAGAGTTCTCCAAGTCTCTTGCCTAGATTTTAGTTTTTCAGGAAGTGGAAAATGATTTTTTTAAATGATGAAAGGAATTCGAATAGAAATTTCTCAGCTTTATTGCATGCTTTTCACTTTCACGTGGAGCAAATAATAAAAATTCTTTTGAAGGCGATAGAATTGGAATTAGATGTCTCAGGGTCTATTTCCTGGCTATCCGTTTTGCAAGGAACTGAAGTCGTAAATTACAAAAGTGAAAATGAAATACCTACGAATAACACACAATTCTATGTCAAAGAGGTAGAATTTGTTTCTACAGAAACAATCTTATCTTGTATTCTTCTGTATGTGCAAGAAAGTCTCCTTTTTTTGTTTTTATTTTTTATCTTTCTACGAGTGGTAGGAAATTCTTTTTTTTCTCTCTCTCTCTTCTCCATTTGCTGTTAAAATGTGACACAGTGCCACGGGCTGCAAGACGAATGTGTAGATAGGATGGAGAAGGAAGACAAGGGCAGACGAGCTTCAACATGACAAGACTTCGTCTAGATGAAATAAAAGTAAGAGAAAAGGAGAAATTCCGTGCTGTAAGGGCGGAACGGATGGACGGACGGGAGGTCGGGAAGCAAGAGGCTGGATCGTGACTTGACTCAAGAACCACCGTCTTCAGACCTCCTACAGGAGGAAGGGGAACTCCTGATGTTCATCAGGGCAACGGGGGGACATGACAGAGGACATCCTCTGAATCTGGTTGTTATTCTTCCTGTATTGTGTTTTTTCTAGGTTAGTATTTCTCTAGATTTAATATAGCTTATGTGTAAGTGTGTGCTAGGGTTTAGGGTGGCCAGAAGAAGCCCTTAAGCCTCTATCCCACTTTAGATAATAAAGTTTGTGTTCTTTCCCGCTCCTTGTTGTAACTTGTCTCTCTCGATAATTTCGTGTATACGTTTTATACATTCTAAGGACAGGAGACTAGACAACCGGCAGTTTGTTCTGCTGGCTATGTTTCAGGGCTCATTTCTCTGTCAGTGCAGTCCCGTACTGAATGTTGAATACTTTTGTCCCTTTAGGCTCGTTATAATTTATACTTTTGAGTATATGAATTTGATTCTCTGTTCTTACAATCTGGCATCTCACTCAAATTATGATTCCTACAGTACAGAACCTGTACATATCATTTTAATTATACATATCATATTAATTGCAAGTTATTTATGTTTTTCCAATTGTATTCTCGCACTTTCTTACTATTCTCTTCCATTTCTCTCTAAATTGACTCATACTCTTATATGTTTATAATATTTGTCATTCCTCTTCCTACTATTACCCTAATGCCTATTATTCGTGCATTGATATATTTAAGCCTCTTTTCTAAAATCTCGTCCTTCCAAATCTGTATTCCTTCACACATCAATATACCCTCCTAGTCCTCCTCAGCCGCCAGCCACCCATTTCCCTCCATACTGTTTCTATCCTGGCTTCTCCTGTGTGTTCGAGTAGCTCCCAGATTCACTTTAAAATACAACAGAATGCTAACTGGACGTCTCCCTGTCGCTGTGTCTTCCATGTTTTGTCTTCCATCTACCGGTTCTTATTAAAATTGTTTATCATTACCCCCTCCCCCCATTCTCTCAAATATCCTCCGTGCCCAGTGTTTCCATTTTCGTGGTTTTGTAGCTAATTCGTCTCTGAATACACTTTTATATATTTATGAAGGTTCTTACTGTAATATGGGACAGCTGTATCGCCCGTTTCCTGTTCCCCAACCAATAATTTTTTTCCATATGGATGATCTCATTACAAAACTATAACGCTGCCTGTGGTTCTGTATGGGTGCGAAACTTGGTCTCTGACATTATGGGAGGAACATAGACTGAGGGTGTTTGAGAACAGGGTGTTGAGAATATTTGGATCGAAGAGAGATGAAGTGACAGGAGGTTGGAGAAAACTGCATAATGAGGAGCTTCATAACTTGTACTTTTCGCCAAGTATAATTAGAATGATCAAGTCAAGGAGCATGAAATGGGCAATATATGTAGCACGAATGGGGAGAATACGAATGCATATAGGATATGAGTTGGAAAGCCAGATGGAAAGAGACGACTAGGAAGACGAAGACGTAGGTGGGTGGACAATATTAAAATGGATCTTAGAGAGATAAGATGGGATGGTATGCAGTGGATTGATCTGGCTCAGGGTAGTGACCAGTGGTGGGCTCTTGTGAACACGGTAATGAACCTTCGGATTCCATAAAATGCTGGAAAATTCTTGATAGCTACATAACTGGCGGCTTCTCAAGAAGGGCTCAGCCCCGTGAAATTAGTTAGCATGGTCTCATAGGAAGGGAGAGACAGTTGTACCTGCAGTCTTTCTTGACCCTGCCTACTCTGCATACTCATGAAGAGGAGGCCATATGGAAATGGCGTGGGAGAATGACCTTGAGAGGACTAATGAGATTTGAATATGTTATCAGATTGTGTTGTGAAATATGGAAACATGAATATATGAAACAATATTTCCTTTAGGATAAGCACTGATAATTTATAAAATACATTTTAAATGTATAAATTATTCTTCGAAGGGTGAATTTAAAGGATCCTACACAGCTGTGCGCTTAGATGTTGGCTTTTCCCACCACAGTCTCTAGTTCAATATATATGGGTTAGAGTCCAAATCGACTTTTTACCCAGTTCTTTTCTCATTAGAAAACAAATGAGATTATTTTGATAAAAGATGAACTTTGTCAGTTACTATGGAAACGCGGAGTCTTGTGAAACGAAACCAAAGTAGGTATGTAAGACCTATAATATGGTTACGTTAGCAACCATCATGAAAAGACGGAATTGTTCCTGAAATTGTAGTGCATATTTTTCTGGATGAACACGATATGCTAGTCTTCAAATAAATGCCTTTCCTTTGCATCAAAAATGCAGTCACATTGTACATTCTTGCAGTATTCCGCGTTTTGCTTATTATTCAAGTTTTCTTTTGTACTTCTTCATGAAATATGGACTCTTCTCGCAGCTCTATAGCAAGAAATGTCCGGGTTCGAGAGTAAATTGGCGGATAGGAAGTCTCACATTTCGAAAATATCTTGTTTTGTACTTCCTCCTCTCTCTTACCACTTATTTCATACATTTTAAAGTTCCTTCTCCTTTTTTTTAAAGCTTTAAACATTTCTTCACGTATAAATTCCCTTCGCTTTGATCTCCCCCCATCCTTCTTTTTCACTCTTCTTCTTCTTCCTCATTTCCTCTCTTACCCACACAAACTTCTCTATGTACAAGTTTGTGAATTTCTTCCACAAAGAAACATATTTCCTTTGAGATTCTGCATCTGTAGTCTGCACCACTTTATGATGATCTTTTTATATTCCGAGGTTAAAAACCTGGGTGCAACGTACACTTACACCGAGTCGTCTTAATATTATAGAAATAGGTTCTATGTATGTGGAACTTCATCTCTCATATTACGGGAAAACATAGTCTGAGGGTGTGGAACTAAGGAGAAGGAAGGAACACGGGGCTGGGAAAAATTCATAATGAAGATGTGCACGAATTTTATTCCTCGTCAGATATTATTTGGTTAAAAAATCATTGAGGTTGAGATGGACAGAGGATGTAGCATGCGTGATATCAGCATTTTGGTTGGGAAACCCTGAATGGAGGGCTTACATATAAAGGTAAAGGGAAAGCGATCTCTGTGACAGGTCGTGGAGGCCGATAGGGTTGTGAGACGTCAAGGCTCCCACATATTTATAAACATTCGACTCACAGATGACGGTGAAGTTATCAGCCTTACGCGCTGGCCGGCCGCCCTTTACCCCCAGGAAGATTCCAGATACTTATTTCTGTAAGAGGCTGAGTCGACCCCAGTTCCATATTACGGCTGGAAGGATTAGGTCAAATGAAGAACCATATGACCTCATCGGGAATCGAATCCGCGACCTTCCGGCTTGTAATAAAAGTGCCTCAAACAACTACCCTACCGCGCGGAAAGTAATATTGAAAATGATGTTAAAGGAATATGTGGGAGTTTGTACGCTGGATTCATGTGGCTCAGTATATGGACCAATAGTGGGCCTTCTTGCAAATGGCATTGGGCTTTGAGTTTCATAGAACGGAGGAAGTAATTTTGGCAAGTTGAGCCCCGTTTCGGTGGTTATTCTAGAAAGAATATCTAGATAAATAAAGAGACCTGTCTTCTGAGTTGTAACGTCTAGTTCTGTGAAAGTCAATCGACGTTTCGGAGGAATATCTCCTCCATCTTCGGGTCAAAAAGTAAGACAAGAAAGAAAGCAACTTGAAGCAGGCAGCAAGCATAACCTCTTGCATGCTCTATGCCGGTTTCTTATTTGGCCTATTCTTCGACCTTCAAGGCGAAGGCAATGTATTCATACGAAACTTCGGTTGACTTTAAACTGACTAGGCTGCGCTGTATCCCAGAAAATGGAACTCTTCACAGTCACTTGTGTTTACAGGAGTGTAACACCTTACCATACTAAAAATACTGTATGACGTAATAAAGTAATTGAACGTGGGTGCACATATTGGAGAATTTATTTGATTTGTTGGCTATGTATGATTTATTATATCAAGTAAGTGAAAGGTAAGGTAAAGTTGTGCCGGTCACGGTAGCCCAGTGGTCTAAGGCATGCACTGTCTTCGCTCGCTCGGAAGCCGGGATCGTGGGTTCGAATCCCACTCAGGGCACGGATGTTTGTTTGCGTTTTTCTGTGTTTGTCTACAGGTAGAGGCCTTGCGACGAGCTGATCACTCGCCCAAGGAGTCCTACCGTATGTGTAAGATCTAGAAAAACCGAAGTGAACGGAGCTCATGGAGGTAGGCCTAGGCCCACTGGGGCTGTAGTGCTAAGGGGGAAAAAAATTTGTCCCTGTTCTTAATTAATTAAGCACTACGGTATATAGGCGTATGGAGGATTGGATGTATAGAATCATACTGTATTTTCTTGACCTCGGCATTAGATGAAGTGGTCAGCTTCACGCCCCTGCCGCTTTACCCCCGGGGAAAGAGCCCCCGGTACCCCTTCGATAAGAGGATGGGTGAGCCCCAGAACCGGTCTGAACGAAGTGGAGGAGAGAAAAATCGAAACTTACTACTCTGTTAATTATCCAAGCGCTATTCCTGGAAGGAATCATTCAGTCAGCCTTATTTTTAAGAAACAGGAAGATTCATTTTCTAACTAACTAATGAATGGACTTCTTGAGAAGCCACCAATTGTGCACCTACTCAAGAGCTTCCCAGCATTCAAAGGAACCCGAAGGTTCATTACCGTGTTCACAACATCCCTCCACTGGTCCGTACCCTGAGCCAGATCAATCCAATCCGTACCTCACTCATGAAGTTGAGGCCTTCTTGAGAAGCTGCCAATTGTTCAGCTACTCAAGAGCTTCCCAGGATTTTATGGTACCGAAAGGTTAATTTCTGTGTTCACAAGAGCCCTACACTCGTCCCTATCCTGAGCCAGATCGATTCAGCCCATACCATCCCATCCTCTCTCTCTCTCTCTCTCTAAGATCAAAAGTTAGGTGGGTTCCATGTCACCATGGCATGGCGCGTCCTGAGGTTGCGGGAGAAGTAGACGGCCTCCAGGTATGGAGGGAATCTGTGGATATACATTAAATAAACAGTCGCGGACCACCGGCAAGGGGTGGTCCTCCAGCGGGGGGTTGGCGTGGGGCAAGCAACTCCTGACCATAAAAATACGCTTGTTAAGAAGGTTCATTATCACGTTCAAAAACTCTTTCTTTCGAACTCAACCTAAGCCAGCTGGGTTCAATCGCAAGAATAGCATTTATCACTCGCACAGGTAAATATCCTGGTCGAATATACACGTTATTTTACTATCTCTTTGTTCTTACCATATGAATTCGGAATATTTATTTGAGCTTGTATTTCCGAGAATTCCTATGCTGGTTTCAAATACACATACTCACATATGCATCCCCATTTCGCACTTCCATCTGTATTCCCCAGCAAGTTCTCTTGTACAAGAATTTTAAGGGCCATGGTAATTTCACTCGGTGGAGTAGTTCTCTCCAATTCTCCTCTATTTGATAAACGTCTCGAGACACGATTCCATTTCAATCTTACGCCACTTCCTTGTGTCTAACTTTCTTCTTCTATCCAGTCTAATTCCTTTCCGACATTACTTTCCTCCCCTACACTTCTTCCAACCTCAATCCACTCTACTTTGATGTCCTGGTTTAGACACCCACACTTGTACCATCAGCTGAAGCCTCTTTCGTCCTCCTCTACTGCCTGTAATGGTTGATTAGATACGGAAACTTCTGGTCTGGTTTCCGGTCTCTTCCCTCTTACGTAAATGCATGTGTAATGGAACCTAAGAAGTCAGCATTGGAATGCATGTTACCGCAAGCATGAAGTCTGAACACACTCCGAACATGTAATCAGTGGGGCACGCGGTAGCGTAGTTTGTTGAGGCACTATGCTACAAGCCGGAAGGCCGCGGGCTCGATTCCCGATGAGGTCACTGGATTTTTTTCAATTGACCCAATCCTTCCAGCTTCACTATGGCCCTGGTGTCGACTCGGCCTGTAACAAATGAGTACCCCAAATCTACCTGAGTGTAAAGGGCAGCTGGCGCGCAAGGCTAACAACCTCACCGCCGATCGTCAAGAAAATGTGGGAGCCTCGGCCTCTCACAACCCCATGGGCCTCCACGTCCTGTTACAGGATAACTTTATTTTTGTTACCTTTTCTGAACATGTAACATTACTTTCTTTCTGGACTCTGCCCATTCTTCGACATTCTAAAAGGAACATGTTCCTCAGGTCATGGCTATGAAGATTGTCTCCTGGGATGCGATACCATGTAGTCTGGTAGATTTTTATTCTTCAGGGAAGAAGAATTTGGTAGAAGATTATTGTATCCTAGGATATAACGCCGTGTAGCGAATAGGATTTCACCAACGTTTCGAAGGAATTTACTGCCACCATGTATAAGGCTTTTAGTTTATGCTTTTCTCATATTTCCTCCTTGTCACTTACGTGGATTACTAATGAAGATGACAGTAAGTTCCTGTGAAACGTCGGTGAACGTTCAACAAGAGATTCTACCCTTAATAGTCACTACTGTGGGAACCTCAAATCCAGCAAGTTATTTAGAAAGCAGAATAGCTGCATTTCTTCCCTGAAGATGGAAGCTGTTCTTTTCTTTCCCACAATTCCTCAGGTTTATTTCCTTATTTGTAAAATCACATTTTGGAATTCATTAAGAATTTGGGGGCTGCTGTTTTTATTTTTCACGTTCATATTGGGCGAAAAAACTCTGACGTTAGTATATTATGCTTGTGTGTGTATGATGTGCTTGAGTACATGAAGCGGACAATCGGATATTTTGAACTATAGTACGACAGACACGTTGAAGAGCAAACAGTGTGTCTATGCATATTCATAGAACATTTTAACTTTCAAACACACGGACTTGTATTGAAAAATCTATGAATATATAAAATCAGATTTATTTACTCTTCAACGGTTCCATATTGATATATTTGGGAAATATTCGATATATATATATGTTCGTGCGTTCGTGCGTGCGTGCGCGCGCGCTTCTGTACCCGCACCTGTGCCACACATTTCACTGTTTTCTAATTTGTAACGCTAAGCATCGATAATTTCTACGTGTATTATGAAAATATGCGAGGTCCTTGTATTTAATTAAGCACGACGCCATGAAGACGCACGAGTATTCTGCACAAGCAGGAGGATGAGCCGCGATAGCGCAGTCGGTATAGCGACTTGCTACAGCAGGCTGGACGACTGAGAGGTCGGAGTTCGAGTCCCGGTAGGGTCAAGAATTCTCACTTCTCCAAGTTGTCCAGAGCGGTTCTAGAGTACACACAATCTCTGAGGTTAAAGCGGCCAGGTCATGAAACTGACCACTCAACTTAAACTAGTGCTGAGGTCAAGAAAATGTGGATCTATACATCCACTCCCCCATACGCCTTCATGACGTAGTGCTTAATTACTTAAGCACAGCGACAACTTTACCTTTACCTTTACACTAGCAGGAAGTGAGTGGTAAGGTTTACTTTCAAGCGTCATTACTCCCCGTGGAAGATCCGCTCGTGGGTAGCCAGTGGATTAAACATTCTGATAGAAAGACGAAATGGTACGACCGTGAAATTATGAATAATTTGAATATGAATATAACAACAGAATTCGAATCGCAAATCTGGTAACAATTTACTCCGAATCATTAATATTACAATTGGGCTAAGATATCTCAGCTTGTCCTGTTTCAAGTACGATTCATTCATTCATCAGTAATCTGTCAGACGACAGGTCCACGGTCCCTTCCAAAACAGTTCCTCAACTTAATGCGATCTAGAGCTTTCTCCTTAAAATGACAGTATCCTCTTCTGTCCCCAAGGTCATCCAGCATCTTCTTACGCCTTCTTCCTCGTCTTCTTGTCACTTCTATCCGCCCCTCTATCTTTCCTTCAATAACTTCTTTTAGAAGGCAGTTTCTGCGTAAAACATGACCAATCCAATTAGCCTTCCGTTTTCTTATTTCGTGTAGGATATTCGTCTGCTCACTGACTCTAATTAACACTTCTTCATTTCTCACATAATCGGTCCAACT
>NW_019745080.1:1970932-1971186 GCF_002891405.2 Cryptotermes secundus
GCGATGGTCGCTGCATTTTGTAGCTTTTGTCTTTTTCTTTAAGGCAATCATTGTCACTTCTGTAAAGTCCTTGGGCCACTCTCCAATAGGTACGATTATCTGTGAAGTATCAGGCGGATTTTTTTCCCTTGGCACTACAGCCCCAGTGGGCCTAGGCCTACCTCCATGAACTTCTCCGTTCACTTCGGTTTTTCTAGATCTTACACATTCGGTAGGACTCCTTGGGCGGGTGATCAGCTCGTCGTAAGGCCTCT
>NW_019745080.1:1971353-1977709 GCF_002891405.2 Cryptotermes secundus
TTATGAATGGAAATAATATTACGGTTTTATTGAATCTTTTCCTGCTGTAATAACCCGCCTGAAGGGAAATTATCTTCAATTAGTTCTTCACCCCCCCATATTCTTTAAGATGTCTCTGATGTCTCAACTCTCCAATCTGGTTTTCTTTATTGATCTATTCAAGTTGAATTTATGGCAAAGTTTCTTACCGCTAATTGTAGGCCAATATGCTAAGCTCTAAGAAATGCTCTCTGCATCGTTATGCAAATAGGGAACTTACAGCTCTTTTTTTTTTTTTTGCAAATCTCTGTTCTTCCTTTTTATTTTGAAAGTATAGACCGAAGCTTTATTTCGACTTGAGCGATAACAGCCTCCTCTGTTTTTTTCCTTTGACAACTCGCGTCCCTAGTTTGTGCCGGTAATAATATTCAACTGGAGGTTTTAATGAAACGGCAACTCGGTGTTGTATAAAATAATGGTTAGGGACAAAAATAGCATGACATTTTTGTCCCCACTGGATTCAGTTAATTCAGTTTCAAAAGTTATTCGGCTTGTTGTAAGTAAGGTAATGAAACTTTTGTGATTCCATGAAAGGCTAGGAATTTTATTAGTATCTGAGCGACTGTTAGCTTCTCAAGAGGGATTCTGCTTCATGCATTTAAATCAGTTTATAAAGTTATTGCGAATTTTAAAATATTTACGTCAATTATATTGGTGTGTATTATCTGAAACGAAATGCGAATGTGGACTGGGGAGCAGGTTAATATGGCAGTAATCCCTTAGTCTTGTATTCAGCAGGTGTTCGGTTAGAACCCCGAATATACTGACGTGAGGTTCGTCGTCACTTTCCTCAGTCCCTCCATGAAGATGGAAGAACATTGCTTCGACTAGACTGTCTTTCCTGATATTTTTCAGTTCTTCATATACAGGAGATCATGTTGTGACATGACATCTGAAAGCTGGAATAATGGAGCCAGAACAGACGTCCATTGCTAGGCAACGGCTCGGCAAACACATTCACACGGTAACGAATACGCAAACAACAATCGAACTGCCGTTTATATGCAACGGCGAGGTAAACACACCTATATAACAATAGAGGAATTGTTAGGAAACGGTTTTTTCTGTTGGTGCCTACCCGAGGTTATATAACGAGGATTCAAGACCAGCATAATCAGAATTGAGGGTGTCTCTTGAGATTGTAGTGGAAGATGATTGGGAAGAAATGGCAAGAAAGTAATCGGGCTGTTCAAAGAAGGCTTCATGTGTGCTGCAGTTACACTGAGGCTGATATAATTATGTTGAAATCCGTTGCCAGGATACGACTAGTGAAGAATGAGAACCCTGGTGTATATGTGTAACTGTGAACTGTAAAGTGTGCAGATCAGCGGTAACGTTGTATTACTTGTAACTACGAGTTGAGTGTATAAGTGCCATAAGTCCAATCATCCAATCCAAGCCCCATCTAACAGTCAACCTTTACATGTGACAGTCGTTATGCGACACTGCATAATCTTATATATTGGTAAATCTCAGAATATAAAAATAAAAGCTGATCACAGTTGCCACGTTGTCTATGCCAGATTCCGAGATCTTAGGCTGGAATTCCATTCGAGGCATGGATGTGTGTCTGCGTTTTTTCTGTGTTTATGCTGTCCTGTGTAGGTAACGGTCTTGCGACTGGCTGATCCCCCGTCCAAGAAGTCCTAATGACTGTCTGTAAGATTCATAATTTCATAATTAATTGTGAATGGTATAGAGGCCAGAGACACTAATCCGCCAAGGTAGAAGGAGAATAAGAAGGAGAAGAAGAAAATAAAAGTAAGTGATTTAAATATAATCATCTCTTTCCTTTTTCACCTATGTGTCGCCTAATTAAATACAGAGACAACTTTACTTTTACCTATGTAAGATTTGAGGTTTTCACTCCTGTGCCTATGAAGAAAGCAGTCTTGTGGGATGTGGCGCCGTGTAGATCTTGTGTGAACCGATGTTTAGGAGGAATGTATGTGTAAAAAAGATTACGAAACTGAAGAAGAGGCCAGGCCCCAACAAATGGCTGTAGAGTCATTGATGAATGAATGAATAAATCAATTCGAATTGTGGTTATGTCACTGGCTATCCTAAATTGAGCTTTGTCCTTGTATATATCAGCACCTGCAAACAGATTCCTGAATAATACCTCGTTAAGACACGGTCGGTCCTTTCCAAATCATTCAGCATTACAAATTACAATAAAAAACTCACGACTATATATTTTATTTTAGTCGTCGCTAACGTCTATTCTTAATTAACCTACAAACGAATTACCGATTCATTGCTGTGTAGTTTCCCCTTAAACGACTTGGAATCGAAGAACATTCAGTGAAGCGCAAAGTTCGGTCACGCGTAATTTGAAATGAAGAGACGCTGACGACAAGGAGCCGAAGATATTCCTCTGCTCTTAGTCAGTTAGTTAGTTAGTTAGTTAGTTAGATTAACACCAGCAAAAGTCAGGTTGTCCCTGTGCTTAGCCAGTTAAGTACTACACCATGAATACGTATGGGGGATGGATGTATAGACCCATGTTTTCTTGACTTCGGCACTAGTTGCAGATGAGTGGTCAGCTTCACGCCGCGACCGATATACCCGCTGTACCCATTGGATAAGGCCAGAATAGCGTAGTCGGTATAGCGACTGGCTACAGGCTGGACAAACCGATGTGTCAAAGTTCGAGTCTGGGTAGGGTCAAGAATTTTCTCTACTCCACGTCGTCCAGACCGCCTATGCGGTCCACCCAACCTGCTATCCAATGGGTACCTGTGACTCTTTCCCGGGGGGTAAAGCGGCAGGGGCGTGAAGCAGTTGTGATATAATCGAAGAACTGCCTCAGAATCTTTCTGGAATTGCTTATGTAAACCACATAACTTCTCAGCGAGGACATCTGGTGACCCGATCGACATTCGAACCGAGGAAATCCGGACAATAAACCCAAAATTTTGACAGTTGTATATTACTTTCATGACCTGTTATTTCGATGTGAGATATTCAGGAAATTGACTTGTAAATTTTGCCATTAATTTAACTCAGTTGAAGCCAAGTTTGGAAACTCGGGTTTCAGTGAACTTGTAGCTCTATTCAAGTAGTGGTCATTCTCAGGTCCGAGTCCAGCAGAAATCGTGTCTGCATTTACTATCTCAAATTCGAGGCTCACCCAACCTGGAGCCCCACGTCCCCGTAATTAAACTCCCCAGGAATAGGGTGGCCTAGTTAAACCCCAGGCACTGGGTTCCTGCGACTTGCAGGGCTACGAGGAAGGCATTTGACCCCGCCTCCACACAGGGTAGTTCTTCAGTCCAGAAAACTTTTTACGGATTGTTGTATGAAAATCAGCCGTACCGAAGAGAGAACACTGTAATATCGCTTGACTGTACTCACGAATACGGGATAATGGTTTTTATATGTACCAACCGTTCATCATTTCCGATTTCTGGAAAGGAATATGATGTGACGTAACGCCTTGGTTGGGAACGAATAACGAAAACTGTACGTCGTATATCTGCCCTTCCATTAACCGAGCAAATCAATTGAAAGCCAGCCAGCGCCTTGACGTCTGCTGTCCCGTTCCCCACCACCAACACAGACCACAATTTTGCCATAATTCGGTTGAGTGATCCCACTTAGAATCTACACAGATCTCTAATTATCTTCACGTCATATTCTTGTTATATATGTCACATTCTAATGAGATTTTCAGGAGGTTGAAGGTTTGACATCCTTACAGGGGAGCTTGCACCAATCACAGTGGCCTCGCGGTCTAACGCATGAGCTGTCTTCGATGGCTCGAACTCTGGGATTACGAGTTCAAATCCCACTCAAGGAATGGATGTCTGTGTGAGTTTATTCTGTTTGTAGGTAGAAGCCTTGCGACGGGCTGATCCCCCGTCCAAGGATTCCTACCGTCTGTGTAAAAATGATTACGAAACTGAAGAAGAAGATAGGGCCCAGTAAAGGCCCGTAGATCCATTGATGAATGAAAATGAATGAAAGGAGGGCTTGTTTTAAGTGTTTATAGTTCAAATTTATACGGGACGGTGTTTATTGTAGTGTAGAGCAGTGAATCTGAATGGTTTTAGGTATTGCGTCTTAAAGGCAATTTTTCTCAAAGGGCTGTTATCCCACCATAATGGAGAGAAAGTTATTTTAATGCAAGAAATGCCTTATTTACAATTATGCCCTATTCATATTTGAATATTAGGTTATTTATAAAGTTCTTTCAACCTCCATTAATTGGGAAAGATTTTATAATATATTATTACCCTAAAGGTAAAACTCCGGTCACGGTAGCCGAGCTGTCTAAGGCATGTACTGTCTTCGCTCGCTTGGAAACCGGGATCGTGGGTTCGAATCCCACTCAGAGCATGAATGTTTAGTTTGTGTGTGTGCGTTTTTCTATGTTTGTGTACAGGTAGAGGCCTTACGACGAGCTGATCACCCGCCCAAGGAGGCCTACCGAATGTGTAAGATCTAGAAAAACCGAAGTGAACGAAGGAGTTCATGGAGGTAGGCCTAGGCCCACTGGGGCTGTAGTGCCAAGAAAAAAAGGTGAAATTGTCCCTGTGCTTAACTAATTAAGCACTGCGCCATGAAGGCGTATGGCGGAGTGGATACACATTTTTTATCTCGGCACTAGTTGGAGGTGAGTGGTGAGCTTCACGCCCCGACCGCTTTACCCCCAGGGAAAGATCCCCGATATCCATTTGATAGGAGGTTGGGTGGGCCCCAAAGCCGATCTGGACGAGATAGAAAAGTGAAAATTCTTGACCCTACCGGGACTGGAACTCCGACCCTTCGGTCGTCCAGCCCGTAGCCAGTCGCTATACCGACTGCGCTATCGTGGTTCCCATATTATTGCTATAATTTTATAAAACAAAAATTATTCTCTAGCATTTTACTTATTTGGCGCTGATTTCAAACCTCAGGTAGGTCACTGACTATTCTTTCAGATGATAATAATAGTTTTCCTCAGTCCTTCCAAGGAAATTGTGCACTCATCTCGATTACGCTCCCGTTGCTTTCTGCGTTGCTCATTCAACCGCTGAACTCCCTTTCTTTAAATTAAGTAGATTTACATATGAACAATCTTATCAATCATAAGAGCCGCGATAGCTCAGTCGATATAGCGACGGTCTACTGACTAGACAGGTAAGGTTCGAGTTCCGATAAAGATAAAAAGATTTTTCTCTTCTCCACAGCGTCCAAACCGGCTCTGGGACGGCCCACCCTGCCTCATATCCAGTGAGTAACAGGGGATCTTTTCTCTGGAGGCAAAGAAGCCAGGGCGTGAAACTGACCACTCACCTCCATTCTAGCCGAAATCAAGAACGGTTGTTGTATAGCTTCACTTTCCCCTACGTGTCTGTGGCTTGGCGCTTGATTAATTAAGTGCAGGGACAAAATTACCTTACCTTTTTCATCAATCATAGAATGTCTTATTCAATTTCACGGCTTTCGTTTCGATATACGTATATACGTTTTTAATTACAATACTAGAAACAATTGAAGTATGCTTCATTGAATTTATTGTTTATTCTCTTCTTGTTCAGTTATTCTGATGAATTGTTTGACGAGGGCTTAAGAATGGGATGAGAATGAGAACACTGGGGGCCGATGTTTTAGAGAGAAGCAATTTTCGTCTACTTCCTTGTGGTCTGGCGACAGCTGGCATATTATCGTTTTCCAATTACCAAGTATAACAACGGTGTTGTAGAAAGTTGGAACAGAATTTTGAAATCGCCCTGCTAAAATGTTCATTCCAACACTGTACGAATATCGGGCTCTAACCTGTTCATTGGCGTCTTTAGCACTTGGCTGCTGAAGTCTGTTTGTGCCAATATATGGACTTGGACTGCTCTCTCATATAACATACAAACTTACGAACAATCAACATGCATAATACTACCAGGTTTCTTGACGTAATTCACAGTGTAAAAGGTGAAAAGTTGTCCCTCTGCTTAACTAATTAAGCACTACGCCATGAAGATGTATGGGGGACTGAATGGATAGATCCACATTTTACTTTACCTCGGTACTAGTTGGAGGTTAGTGGTCAGTTTCACGCCCTGGCAGCTTTACGCCCGGGAAAGAGCCCCCGGTACCCATTGAATAGGAGGTTGGGTGAACCCCAGAGACTCTGTTTATAACTGGAGAAGTAAAAATTCTTGTCCCTACCGGGATTTGAACTCCGACCCCTCTGTCGTCCAGCTGTGCTATCCCGGCTCCTCCAAAAAGTTAAACGTTGTCTCTGCTCTTAATTAATTATGACGCCATGAAGAGTGGAGTAAAGCTCCATTCTTCTTGATCTCAACACTAGATGGTGGTGAATGGTCACCTTCACG